>NC_092287.1:27148837-27298837 GCF_036320965.1 Panulirus ornatus | reverse complement strand
AAACAGCATCTTCTATTGGTTTGCCCAGCGCAGCCATACTCATACGTGCGTTTGCCCTAGTTGATTCTCCCACTCTCAGTTATGCTCTCCCTGACTCTCCATCACTTCAGAACACTGACCTTGTATGCTCATCCATCGTGAGGGCAGTCACGAACCATTTTTTGAGGAGCAGGGTTGATTTTTTAACCTCTTCTCCTATTAACAATTTTTGTATCAAATCCTCTTGTCACACAAGTATTCCTGCATGAGACGTAGTACACAGCCTCATGAATCTCATGAACTTTTCCTCCTTCCAAATTCCCGTACATAGCAGAAGTTAGACGAGTCGTCACTTGAACTAGTAGTAGCACATGATATGTGAGTCAGGTTTCTTCTTGACGTCTCTCTCTCTCCTTGACAAGATCCAGTCCAGATCTCTTCTTCCTAGAAACTGCAGCCTCATCGTCTCTGGCCTCCAGAATCACACTATCATGTCCCCACGAGAGAGAGAGAGAGAGAGAGAGAGAGAGAGAGAGAGAGAGAGAGAGAGAGAGAGAGAGAGAGAGAGAGTGTGTGAGTGTGTGTGTGTGTCGTCTCCTTCCTTATTCTGCTTGAGCTTGCCTCACGGTCACCTGGTCCTATGGCACTCAAGTTCCCCAACCCACGCTACCTCTCCACTCACCCAGCAGCTTAACTTGCTGTGTGTGTGTGTGTGTGTGTGTGTGTGTGTGTGTGTGTGTGTGGTGTGCTTGTGTGTGTGTGTGTGCGTGTCGCTAGCCCAGTGTTCGGCCGTCACACGTACGAACGCCCTGCACCAACCCATCTTTATTCCTAACAGTTCTTGTCTCCGTAATTCCCCTTTCAGGAGGAGCATAACATTGTGCTACGTTTTCTAGATCCAGGTTACGCACACATATACGTAGCTGTTTCCCCTTCCTTGCGTCGCTGTGTCTCTGGATGTGTCGACTCCATTGCATGTATCGAGCTTCCAACTTATATCTGTTGTGATGTGCCAAGATAAAGTCCTTACAATTCTCAGGGACAAAGTAAATGTACCTATATTCATTGGAAGTCGTCTGAGAGCTGTTTACCCTCGGCCATGTTGAAGTGTTGGGAAAGTGGTGTTGGGTTCAGACGTTCGGATCACAGTTAACATGATTGAATCCTCTTGTACAGAAGGCGACCGTCCCTGGCCACCTGACCTCTGCCTGCCTCACCGTAACCCATACACGAACGATTTTTGGACGAGAAGCCATGGACTGCCACTCCAGATCCACATTGCTGAAAGTGCGCATGCGTCGCTCGAGGCCGGGCGTGCGCAGAGAGCGGCTTCTTCCAGTATGTGTATGGAATTAGCTTTCAACTGTTACGGGTAAAGCCTCTCTGACGATGACTTCCGTTGTAAAAGAGAGAAAAAAAAAGTCGACTCCCGTTGGTTTAAGATTGAGAAGAGAATTGTAACTGAGCTTTTACCACCGATATTTGTAGGAATCTCGATGTTTGCCACAACTTCACTACTGTACAAGAAATTAGATAATGCACTTAGATCCAAGTCAGTTGGGGCTTATGAAGAAGGAATGTAAACCATCACATTTCCCATCACGTGTGAGGTCTGAGGTTGTCAGCAGTGTTACCATCACGTGTGAGGTCTGACTGAGGTTGTCAGCAGTGTTACCATCACGTGTGAGGTCTGACTGAGGTTATCAGCAGTGTTGCCACATGGTCCAGAGGTGTTGATAGAACACGGGTGTCAGGTGCGTCACCACGCGTGTGGCAGTGATCATGAGCAGCATCCCACTCGCTCGCTACTTAATGAAAAAGAAAAATATAATACGTATTCAGGGCGCATCCCTGGGTCTGTGCTGCGTCACCGTCTGATGTTTAAAGCGAGCTGCCAAAACATAATTTGCATACGAAAAAAAAAGGGGTTGGAGTGGGGGTGGAGGAGTGAGGAAGTGGAGGTAAAGAACTTATTATGTATAGAGACATTCTTGTTTGGGATCTCCCTCAAGAAGTGGGGTAAGGTGGCTGACTGTGGGGCAATACAGTGAGATTAACTTGGATAATGAGGAGGAGCGGGGATAAAATAGATAGATAGATAGAGGGAGGAAGAGATAGATATTGAGAGTCTGCTTTGAGATGCGCCTTCGAGACCGTTCCTGCTTGACCTGTCTCTACGAGATTCCCAGGTGTACACTCGAGGGACAGAGAGACGGAAGACCTGATGGTCTGTGACGAGGGACAGAGAGACGGAAGACCTGATGGTCTGTGATGAGGGACAGAGAGACAGAAGACCTGATGGTCTGTGACGAGGTCATCTGTTGGTCGAGTGCTGACACTCTCCTGCATCTCTGATGTGTGTGGTGGAGAAGTTGTTAAAAGTGGAACATGGAGACAAGAATGGAATAAAGAGGAACAGGATGAAGAAATAATCAGCTTTGTGAAGGGAAGAAGAGCGTGACGAAGGTGGTCTTGACCACTTACTACAGTCACACACACACACACACACACACACACACACACACACACACACACACACACACACCGTGTCCCGTTATTGCCATGAACCAGACTTGTAACACGTTCTGGGTGTTCTAGTGTTCTTACGTCTCAATCTCTCTTGTTCTTCATACTGCGTTGATGTTCTAGTGTTCTTACCTCCCAATCTCCCTTGTTCTTCATACACGTTATAAGAAGATGGGACGTCTAAGTACAATGTCCCACATTATGTCTTCGTGTGTACTAGTATACATTAAGAGGTGATTGAGAGGGAAAAATACCGAGTAACACGACTGGAGACACTTTTCAGACTGTGTGATTGATCATCAACCATCGTCAGACAGTTGATTAATGAGCTGATAAGAGGTAGATATACTCCATCTTGCCTTCACGAGGGACAGAGATTAGGTCAACTCTGGCTGTGGCAAACAGCGACCATGGCTTTATTTGTCTACATTTGAAATGAAGCAAAGATAACTCTGCATACCAAATCACAGACGAGATGACTTCGAAAGTAAAGGAAAAAAGATGAGACACGAAACCAGGAACAACAAGTGGACAAAACTCCTTGATGATGATACACTGAAAGTGGCTGGAGGATTTCTAAACACACGTCACTTCTTATTGACAGTGAAAACGTACCAGAAATGATGGGAAAGAGGCAGTGTAAGCTGAGGCAGTGTGAGCTTAAGAATTATTCTAGGTGACTAGGGAAACAGATAAACTAATTCAGTATAATAAAAAGCCAAAAAAGTTAAGGGAAAACCATGAAAATCGTCAAGAACTTGTGAAAATATAAATGGAATGTAAAAAGGTCATGAGACGAAGTGAACGGGATCATGACAAAGGAGTTCCATAAATGATATGATTAACAACAAGGAATTCTGCAAATATATGAAACAAAAGAAAGAACTTAAGAAAGATACAATAGAACCATTAATACTCGAACATGGTAAGTTAACTGGAGACTGCAAGGAAGTGACCTTCATAATGAATAAACCCTTCAACTCTGGAAGAAGAATCAAACATTCCTCAGCACATTACATTTATATCGGGGGTCTGACGACGCATGTTAAAGGTAAGGGAAATTAAGAGTTGCGAAGCAGTAAATCGCTTAGACCAAATTACCGCAAGCAAATCAATTATCCCTGATAACCAAACACCGAGGTTCTTGAAAGAGGTCAAAAAGCAAGTGATATATCCCATAACCCAAGTATTTAAGTTACATAAAAGACTTGAAGTTGGCACTTATAAACTCGATGTATAAGAGGGAAAATAAGATATGTGCCTTAAGTTACCGAACTTCATTGCCGTTTCGGCGAAAAATATGAATAAAAAACTTTTCAAATTTCGAGATGATGAAATATTATCTGACAGCCAACTTGTCCTGTTTAACAAAAGATTGTGTCCAACGAACTTGACTGGAATTTTAGTGTTATATTCGACAGCCGGGACTCGAAAATCCCCCTACGTGGTAATAAGTCTCGACTTTCATGCGTCCATTAATGTACCACACAAGGGAGACTGCCATGTAAATTTCAGTCCAATGGAATAGTAGAGGAATTGTGTGCATGGATGAATGGCTGCACTCGTTAGCCCTTCTGCAGGAGGTTCCCAGGTGTACATTGGAGGGACAAATAAGAGAAAACCTGATGGTGTGTGACAGGGTCCTATGCTGGGGGACTGTTAATGATATCCTAAATTTCAAATCTGTAGCGAGAAGAGGTTATTAACGCTGAAGCAAAGTATGGTTTTAAATGATAAAGCCTCAGGCTGCCTGAACGTGACGTGTGGCGTGCCCCAGGGGTCGATCCTTAGCCCTATTCTCTTCAAAATGTAAGTAGATGATCTAGAATTACGTATTGTTTCTGAAGCTTCAAAATTTGTAGATGTTAAGCTAGGAGGCAGAGCTGTAAATGGACGTATGAAATAATTCACAGAGGTCTTAACAAACTAGTAAAGTGTTCAGACAAATGGCAGATGAAAGTTAAAAGTAAAGTAGAGTACTTAGATGATAATACTTAAAGACAACTCCCATATGTTCGTAAATTCTTAATCTAGAGTTAATGAAGAGAAGGATTTTAGTGTCGTTATCAGTAACAATCTGAAATACACTAAGCAGTATATAGGAAGAAGTGAAAGAGAGAACCGAAGGCTTGATTTACTAGCCAGTAATATTAACTACGAAACGCAAGAAACAATTATGATAATGTTTTTTTGTAAAACCAAAACTTGAACATGAAGTCCGGATATGGTCCACAAACTACAAAGCGGATATAAGAAAGACTGGAGTAAGTACAAAGAGTGGCTACAAACCTTATTGTAGTTCTGACACATCTGGTGTATGAACCAAGGCCTAGGAAGATTAACTTTCTTTTTCCCTTAAGAAGCCTTTAGAGTTCGCGGCGACCTAATGCAAACTTTCAGGTTTCAATGTTATGCTTGTCAAAGTTTGCACTACAAGCGAAAGATTTTAAAAGGCATTTTTTTGTGCGCTGGGGAGAGAGGGGGATATGCAGCCAGGAGTATTGCCTTCCGTTTCCAATGAAGTAAATCATTAAACTCGACGGTGTAATTCGCGAGGATTGTTATTGAAATAAGAAAACAAAAAAGTTACTCGGCCCAACTGAATTAAGTTTTAAACTGAAATATGTGATAGCCACATGGGGAAAAAATTCCTCCGCAGATATTTTGAACGTTGGAATTAGCCACCGTCACACACTGGTCATAATGATAAGACCGTAAATAACTTCAAAAACCGGCTAAACAAATTGTTAATAAGTTCAAGTACCTGATAATTGAATACAAGGAAAAATAATACATATAATTTCATTCTGAAGAGTATCGTGTGGTGCAACAGATGGTGGGGAAGTGAAGGAAAGTTAACTAACATTTTATAGTAGCATATATTTCCCTTTCTTTCTCTCCTGTTGAATCTTATACAGGATATTTTTTTCATTTTCAATTTTTTCCGTCCGGAGGAGAACCCTTGTCAATATTCTACTCTTACCTCATGCACGTAGAGGAGGAACAGGAACAGATAAAAGTTAGCTAAAGACAGATAGCTTAGACGTGTGTCAACGGGCCTACTGCTCTCTCTCTCTCTCTCTCTCTCTCTCTCTCTCTCTCTCTCTCTCTCTCTCTCTCTCTCTCTCTCTCTCTCTCTCTCTCTCTCTCTCTCTCAGGCATCCTACTTATTTCTGTGTCTCTGTCTCATACCTCATCCACGTCAGTCCTGCCCATTCTTCTCCCCGTCCAAAAGCACCAAGCTTGAGCAAGCATCTGGGTAAAGCAAACACCGTGAGGATCATGCAGACGTTGCGTTAACCACACACGACCACAAAACACAAACAAACTCCCGACCAACGGGCAAACACAACACAAGTCGGGACAAAACAACGTCCCGGGATCAGCCGGGTCCCAGCACTGTGTGTCATCTGCCACCGGGACCAGCCGGGGCCCAGCACTGTGTCATCTGCCAACACAACACACACACATGTGATGCGGTACACGTGCGAGCCACATGAGAGAGGTCATGTATCATCATACATGCCACACGATATGTATAGGTTTGCTCACGTTGGCCTAAAGTAAGGTGAACACCCGTAAGTCCATGTATGGTTTTATACAATGTAGGTCAGACTTATGGTAAAGAAGAATTATACATTATGTAACCTAGAGAAAAAGTACGCATAAATGGTTTGTATATATATATATATATATATATATATATATATATATATATATATATATATATATATGAAATGCAATGAAAAATGAGAATGCAATGCAGCCGACTTGTATCACAAATGTAATTTTGTGAAAAAAAGGAATAATTATATTAACAATACAGACACACACGAACACTAAACAAGCCCCCACATGGCACCTCAGACAAGAGCGTCCACAAAAGTCGTGTTAAGTCGCTTCACCTGAGAACATCACAGGTTGGCTGGAGAAAAACCAAGAACGCATCCGGATTAGTTCTTTTTGAGTAAACAGCCTTTTAGGATAAATCCCATTATGTGTGGACAGATGAGCATCTCTTGCAGCGGATTACACTAAACCGTTCGTATTGTGTTGGTTTTGGTCAAGGGTTCGGATCTCACGGCGAACGATGACTGTGCCGATGGGGCAGTAAAATATGTTTACGATAATCGAGGTGTTTATGTTTATAATAAGATTGTTGACATTGTTGTAGTGACCACGGGAGAACCTTGCATCACGAAACCTCTACTGAAAGGTGCGTGTGGTGCTCAGTAATGCTTCTGTTTTCCTGTCTCCTCGTATTCTAACCCGCTTCCTTCGTTTCCAACCTCATTGATAAAGTGTTAGGAAGACTAAGCCTTAGAGGTAAGATATTCGCTTGTCTCCTATTCTTTTTTTCTTTAGAAATCTATGGTAACAGCAGGGGGATGGGGGGTCCAGTGCCCTATCCCTCCCGTCCCTCTTTATCTATTCACTTCCCACCACACACCAGAGGTACAGGGATAGTTATTCAATTTCACCTATCCTCATGGATAGAATAAATATTGTGTGACTGTGCCATTAATCATAGCACAGCTGCAGGGAAGCTCTGTGCTGACATTTGCACATGATGCTGAATCTAACTTCGTTTGATAACCACACTGCAATACAGAAGACCTTACACTGAAAACGTGTGCAATAAATGTCACTGATAATTGTGTCAGACATACGACCGACACAATATTTGGTGTGACGCGTTTGCAACAGTTGTGTTGAATATAGGATAATAGATCCACAGAAAACATGGTTGTGTTATGCTAAGAAACCCATCAAGAACTGTTCTGGAATCACTAGGTTACACACACCAAAAACCTCTTGCGTACTTACCTTTAAGTTCACAAAACAAATAGGTTTCCACTGGCTATAGGGTCTGCATCTAGATGTTCAGTTTGATTCTAAACAACTTCAGTAACTACTGTTATTGCTGCTGCTGCTGCCGCTGTTCCTTCTTTTTTTTCAAGTTCTAACAATACTGTGCGTCGGATGGCGACAATGGCTTCATACAAAAATCTCGACCTCACGATCGGGGTCTTACCATCTAAGCCGAACAATTGGTTCAGTGCGGACACACGGACTCGGAGGCCGCAAATCGTAGTGTCGCTTTTGAAAATTACTGGTGCTTGTAACATCGAGTCAACAGAGGATGGGAAGATGATGGGAAGTGGGAGGATGGCGGGGGAGGTGGAGGAAGATTGCTCAGTTAGCGAGGAAATTTGGTGCAGAATAAGGCGTCAGACAGCAGATGGAAAAACCAGATGGAAAAAATTACAGACAAATGGGCGAGAATCGTGTATAGATATAAGGAATAAGGAACATTAGGACCCCAGATGTAGATGATGCACATGAAAGAGGACGAACTGTATAGACAGACATGTGGAGTACAGTTATGTAGGTCAGGATATATACATACGTTTTGAATCCAGACACATGGGACGAACGACTGAGGGTACGTTCGAGAGGTGAAGTCTTTTAGGTCAGCTACAGACGTTGAAGTGTGGTTGTAGGACAGATGAGGAGAGAGAGAGAGTTCCCTAGTTAGATCTAAGGTAGATTAGGTTATGTGAGGTTGGTTAGGTTTAGATGAAATGAGGTGAGGGTAAGATAAGGTAGGTTAGGTTAGGTTAGATTAGGTTAGGCTGGTTAGGTTAGGTTAGGTTTATTTGTCTAGGTTAGGCTAGGGTACAAACCTAGCCCAGCCTGACCTAACCTAACCTAGCAAAATGTCTTTTAGGGCCAGACCCTCAGGTGATCGAAGATGCAAACAAATGGACTAGAGTCGTAGATAGATAGAAATTCGAAACACACCTGGATCTCTCCTGACAGTGGGTAGGACAGCTGGAAAAGACGTGGAAGACGTGGAGGCAGCTGCACTATACAGATGCAGAGGGCACACAGACACAGCTGCCCCACACAGATGCAGAATGCAGAGGCAGCTGCACCTCTTATATAGAAGGAAGGAAAACAGGAAGAGATATGTAAAGTGGACTGCTGTCGCACCACGGTCGGTGCAGAAAGCCAGACACGAGACTTAAAAGTGGGAGACAGACCCACCACTGTGGAAGACCACAGAGCTAGAGAGAAGAGAGAGAGAGAGAGAGAGAGAGAGAGAGAGAGAGAGAGAGAGAGAGAGAGAGAGAGAGAGAGAGACCCACAGACAATGAAAATGAGGAGCATTGCCCTCGTCCAGTTTCCAGCAATTGATAAAATCGCTTCCAGTACCCGAGGCCACACGCCACGCCGACCCAGCTCCTCACGACCTGCCTGAAGGGCCTTTTAGCAGGGGCGCGAGGAGGCCATGGGCCCCCTTGGCCCGTGCCCTTAGCCCGCGTCCTGGTCAGGATGGTGTCGGCCGGACGCGCCCCACTATCTCGTGTGTGGGTGTGGGTGTGGGAGGGAGGGAGGGTTTCGTGTCGACGGCCCGTGCCCAACTACCTCAGTGCTTATTAATTTCCTGACCACAACCCGGTACCGCAGGGTTGGCAAGGTCCGAGGCGTCTGGCTGTGTGTGACCTGGTGCAGGTCTGGCTGTGTGTGACCTGGTGCAGGTCTGGCTGTGTGTGACCTGGTGCAGGTCGTGTGTGGGCCCTCCTGCAGGTCTGGCTGTCTGTGACCTGGTGCAGGTCTGGCTGTCTGTGACCTGGTGCAGGTCTGGCTGTCTGTGACCTGGTGCAGGTCTGGCTGTCTGTGACCTGGTGCAGGTCTGGCTGTCTGTGACCTGGTGTAAGTCTGGCTGTCTGTGACCTGGTGCAGGTCGTGTGTGGGCCCTCGTGCAGGTCTGGCTGTGTGGGCCCTCGTGCAGGTCTGGCTGTGTGTGACCTGGTGTAGGTCTGGGTGTGTGTGACCTGGTGTAGGTCTGACTGTGTGTGGGACATGATGTAGGTCTGGCTGTTTGTGACCTGGTGCAGGTCTTGCCGCGCGACCTGGTCCTGGTCTTCACATGTCTCGTTGCGGGAATCGTACAGTTTGAGTGAAGTCAGTTCTTCTTTGTGTGTCTCTCGACCCCCGTTACCTCCAATGCAACATTTTGAACAGGAATTTTTTTTTGGAGACGTCTCATTGGTCTCACTATTTTGGCGACAGTGATTATCATTAAGACATTTGGTGATTATACGAGTAAATCCTTCAACCATGTACCAGGTCACTACTTTGTGTTTGTATGTGATTACTATTTGTGTGTTACGGGGAGATAGTTTTACACTGGTGTTACCTCGTCTCGTAACCTTGTTTATGTATATGAACTATGGTTTTCCTTACATTTGCGCGCACACACACACACACACACACACACACACACACACACACACACACACACACAGAAGGTACCCATTTGTCGACCAGGGCAAGGGGAGGATTATCAGCTGGGATTAGCTGTGGGTCGACTGCCGCGCCCCTGATTTGAACTGGGGCTGGCCCGAGTGTAGACTATGGTCAGCGAAACGAACCACTACATCACGGAAGCCCGTGTGTGTATATATACCTATTTGTACTGTACATGGGGCCCCTCATCATGCGTTTGTGTGTGTGTGTGTGTGTGTGTGTGTGTGTGTGTTATATTCACATAACATCTCTTTGTCCATGTACACGAAAGGTAGTACTACCACTCGTCATTATATGAAGTTCTTCCGTTTGTACGGTGAGAGACTGGGCACTGTGTGAGAGGCTAGGGTTCCTGTAGATTCCCCAACCTTGCAAGATGACATTCAAAGTTTCGTGTCTTTGCGTCAGACGTGGGTTGAATGTCATCAGCCATGTTCTCTGTCTGACCACACGATTCGGTACACCGTCTAACGTCCTCGTTCTTACGATGGTTGAGCATCATCAGCAAACATATTCAGGTATGTTGGAGATGAAGGCAAGAAACATGTATCTCAGGTACATAAGGAAAGACAACATACATGTGATGATGAGGGCGTGTGTGTTCGGTCTGGAGTAATGTTGATCAACTGAAGAAAGTGATCCAGATTTGTCCACCACTTCCTTACGCTCTTCTTTTCCTAAACTTCAAAATCGAGATCATCCTCAAGGCTCCAACACCCGTTTGCCACTCCTTCCTTTTCCACGGACTCCGTCCTCCAAGCTCTTCCTCCTTCATCGCCTCCTATCCAGCACCGTGTGACTATCCACTGTCCTCACGCGTGACTCCAACACCATCATTCCTCGCTCCTTCTTTCTTCCATTCCCATCCCCTTACCTCAAGAACCATCCCCTAACCCCCACTAACGTCCAGAGCGACTCCACCCTCCCTCTTCTCTGCCTCCACCCAGAGACCTCCACTTCTTCTCCTCCTCCTCCTCCTCCTGCGTGGCCACAAACTAGTTCCGCGCGTCTGGACGGCCGCGTCCTTCAAATCAGTGATCACCTCATCGACATTATTTACCCTGCTCCACTACCCTTTACCCTCCTCCCCCTCACTCACTCTCTCTCTTTCTTTCCTATCCTATCGCACCCCCGCCCCTCCCCCCTCCCCCTACCACTTCTTCCTCGCCTTAATCTCTCCTCTCCTTCCCTCTGACATCCCCAACCCCTCCTCTTCGCTGTTTCCCCCCCACAGCCCCTCAACTCCCCGAGAGTCTCCCCCACGACCCCCCCCCCCTCTTCCCTCCGCAGCAGCAGCAGCGCCGCCTCGCCCCTGGGCCGTGATGAGTCCGGGCCACAGACGATGCACAGTCACTGATCTATTTGCATGACAATGGCGGCCAACTAAGGAGGGACGCTTGATCTTCCTTATGTCAGGCCCGAGGCGCCACACTCCTGCCAGGGGCGACGACGAGGATCGTGACCTCCCGTAGGACACGTCTTTGGAGGGAGGATGGCGAGACACGCGTGCGGAAGAGGAGCAAATGGGAGGGGATTAGTGTTGGAGGAAAAGACAGCTGCAGGAGGGAGCGGACAGAAGGGGGAAGGGGGGGACCGGCGGAGAGGGGGAGGTCCAGGTGAAGTAGGAGCGAGGCTCGGGGGAGGAGTAGGGGGGAAGGGGGAGGAGTGGAGGAAGGGTGGGGGAGAGGAAGTGGACGAAGAACAGAGTAGTTGAAGAACAGGAGCGTCTGGTGGGATGAAGGCGTGAGGAGGTGGTGAGGGAAGAGAGAAGAAGGATCGAGGATGGATGGAGGAGTCCACGTGGAGACGCTTGTGCTAAGTGGATGGTAGGATAGGGAGATCATAGGTGAGGGAAGGATAGATAAAGGAAGGAGGAATAGGTGACAGAAGAGGGAAGAATATGGTGAAGAGGAGAGGGATAGAAGTGTGGGAAGAGAAAGGCGGAGATGATGATGAGAGCCGATGGAAAAGGATGAGACGGATGAAGGAGGGAAGGAATGGCTAGCGAAGGCGAGGACAGACAGGGAAAGGAAACAGGTGGATGAGGATGGAAGCAAAGAGGAAGTGGGAGAAGGGAGGTGGATGAGAATATGGACAGGCAGAGAAATAACAGAAAAAGGGATATAGAGGCGGAAAGAAAGGGATCATTACGAAAGAGGAAAAGGGGCACTTGGAAACAAAGGAGGTGCATGAGAGGGATGGAGAAGGGAGGGAAGTGAACAACAGAGCGGATGGCGAGGTCGTGCAGGCTGAAGAAAAATTCCCTCCTCTCCCACGTAATCCCTCACCTGGGGGAGGTGTTCATCCCACGAGCCTACTTGGCCTCACAGTACCTAATCCCTCTTTGTCCATCTGGGCCTTGACCAGTGCCCACGAGTGGGACATAACAGCGCCCACGTCGCTCATTCACAACTGCAGGTTATTGAGAAATTAGGAGGAGGAGGAGGAGATGATACAGAGGCTCTGTTCTAGATGAGGAACATGTGCAGTAGAATGAGAATTACCGTGGAACACGTAAGAGAGGATGAGAGGGAAGAAATGATCTTGATGAGGTCGTCCAGGAAACGATGAATATATATATATATATATATATATATATGTGTGTGTGTGTGTGTGTGTGTGTATGTGTGTGTGTGTATGTGTGCGTGTGAAATACGTTTTTAGATTATAAACTCGTTATGATACATATCTGGTCCTCGTGCACAATACGATCAATATTCAAATTCCCTGCGAGATATAACCCTTTACTTTTCTGATCAGTATACGGTAATCAAAGTGCTAATGGTAAAGTAAGGAACCAGAGAGAAGACAGGAGCTGTTACATTTTATATACATCCATAATGGCCAATGGTAAGAAGGATCAGTGAGAGATACAGACGCTATTTCACTTTGCATACATCCCCCACTGTGAGCGGTGGTCAGGTATTTTCGGGTTCCTTCGCCATGAATTCTAATGGGCCAAGATCCTCTTTTTTACCTCACTTTACGGTAGCCGCAGCCTTTATTTACGGGTCCAGTTTCGTTTAGATATACTAATAATTGGTGGGTTATCGTGTGTGTCCTTGAGGGTTTTTTTTTCCCCCACTTCAAAGGTCCCAGCGTAGCCGACATGGTGGATGCCGATGCCACTTCAGATGTCTATATTGTCTCTCCAGTTCAGGCTGGAGCTGGCGGCTTGCAAGACTGGCCAGGGATGTAGACGCTGCGTTCGTCGTAGTGATGACATGTCCTCCTCCAGTCGACTTCAGGGGCCCCGCCCGCACGCCCCTCTCCTCCACCCCTCATCAGACACTGTCAGGTCCTCACGGTCCTCTGATCTGCTGCCACCCAGACGTGGAAAAAAAAGGACACCCCCCACCTCACCCCACCCACCCACCGCATCCCTTTATAACATACGACAACAACTTTTTGTTTCGCCGTAAAATCTGGTTCATTATATTTCTCAGATCCTGACGTTTTAGATGGGATCCCTTAGTGATGTAGCCTGAGTTTCTGCTCCACACATCACACACACACACACACACACACACACAAAAAAAGCCCCCCTGTCGTCATCATTGCGTTTTTGCCCACACCCTCACATTCAAAAGGGGCTGCACGACGCCTCTTGTGTCCATGTGAACTGCAGTGGAGGTCAGGATTATGAATACCACCCCCCCCCCTCATCAGACACCGTCAGATCCCTCACGGTCCCTGAGCGAGGGAGCAGTGACGTCAGTGAAGAGAGAGAGAGAGAGACAGAGAGAGAGAGAGAGAGAGAGAGAGAGAGAGAGAGAGAGAGAGAGAGAGGAAGGTCTTGCAGTTGTCGGAGATGTGTATATATCGGGGGGCCACACAACTCACCCTTTCCCGCCCCAACATTGGACGGTCACTCTTTACGTCACGATCTGCTGCTGACGTCACGCCCCTACGTCACGGTGGTGCTGACGTCAAGGTGACGCTTGCTGTGGGTGGTGGTGACACTGACGTCAGGTTTTGATTTGCTTACATCAGAGATTCTTACGTCGGATTGATGCTCGTAATGCTTATTTCGGGTTGATTCTAACTGGTCTTCGGGGTAATGCCCACATCATCGTAATGCTTACAACAACGTAATGCTTACGTCGGGATAATGCTTACGTCGAAATGACGCCTATGTCAAGGAGACACGGACACCAGGGTGAAGCTCCAGCTGAAGTAATAGCTACGATAGGGTGAGGGCTGGGATGGGTGATGCCTCCGTCAGGGTGAGGGCAGATCTCGGAGGTACGTCAGTGAATTTTCCTCCTCCATCTTCCACATCTTTATCTTACCCCGTCCTCCTCCTCCTCCTCCTCCTCCTCTTCTCATATACCCTCTGTGTCTTCCTCTTCTTCTCTCCTCTTCTCCTGCTTCCTACCTTACCTTTCCTCTCCTTACATATCCTTCTGCACCCCCACCACCAGGATCTGTATATTGCTCAGTTAATAAGAAGGATCGGTGTGGGGCGTTCCCCGCTAGGCGTGGGTGGAAGGACTTAAGGAGTTAGGGGGAATTTCCCTCCAGAGGGCCCCTCTTCCTGGCCATGTCTCCCCCCTGAGAAAAGACGGACACACTCGCTCTGTCTCATCCGTGGGTTCCTGGTTAATGGGGGGCGAGTGTGTGGCTAGACGTGACCCTCTTCACGACCAGTAGTTTATTGTCTTCGTCTTTCCAGGATGTCCTTCTCCTTCCCCTCCAGTGCATCAGGACCTTACCAGCGCTGGGTGTCTGAATAGGGATCCACACACGGTAGACGACTCTCTTGGGTACCTGTACATATTCATTTTATATACATTTCCTTTTTAACACAGAAATTCGTTTTGTTTTGCAGATCTGCTCATAATGATAAGCTGCCCCTGATTTTAGATAAGGCGAATGCCTGTTATGTCATTATGCTGCTGGACAATGCTGAATGTCGTTATGATCGCATCGTTTAACCTTTGATTGTTGATAAGTACGTCATCACGTAGATAGTAAGGGGTAATGATACTTTGTCACGTACACGGTACAAAGTTATGATGTCTCACCACAGACAGTACAGTGTGCTGATATCTTGCCGTACAGATGCTACAGTGTTCTGATCTCACCACACAAACGGTAGATTATTCTGATACTGTCACCAGATCGACGGTATAATGCCCTGATAGCTCACCGCATGCCTGTCAAACCCAGGGGGGGGGGGGGGGGGGAGGATTATATGACACATTGACATTTGACCAAAATAGAACAACAGTGTTGACAGTTGTCATGTGCATCTATTCCAGACACTTAATGACAAAACCCTTGGTCTGCAGAATCTCGTTCTCCATCGTATGATTTTACACAAAAAAGAAGAAATATATGAATTATTGGTTTTCTTGCATATTTGCATGTCTCTGGTCGAAATTAGATTCATCAGCAAACTGGTCTACGTCAAGTGGTTGTTGTCCTCAAGACAAACTTCCCTCCATATCTTGGTAAATCAAATGACTTTATGTAAAATGAATATTAGAATATTGGATGAGTCAGACTCATGCCGCTGAGATATTGTTATTGGAAACTTGGTTAAGGGCGGACGCATCATGATGGTGGAGGGGTTGCCACACTGGGCGGGTGATCCTGTCATGCTGGGGGTGACGGCTGGCGAGCTGGGTAACCATCTAGATAAGGGTTGTGCTATGCGGAAGCCCTGCGTGTGTGAGGAGGATGTGTGGGAAGGTTGTGTGTGTGGGGGCGGGTGTGTGGGGAAGGTGTGTTTGGGAAGATGCATGAGAAGGAGTGTGAAGAAAGCATGTGTGAAGATTCTGTGATAACGCGTGTAAAGGGGGCGTGAGGAGAGTGTGTGAGGGATACGGTGTGTAGAGCTGTGTAAGAAGGATCATGACGAAATTATGTGAGGAGGGGAGGGGTACGTTTGAGGAATGTGTGATGAGAGTGTGGAGCAAGAATGAGGAAAACATGTGAAGAGGACGGGGAAGATGCGTCAAGAGGCCGCTCTGGGGGGACACTAAAGAGAACGTGTGAGGAGTATGTGTGAGGAAGCTGTGTCCAGGTGAATGTGCACGAAGAAGGCCTGAGAATAACGTGGAAATGATAAACATAAGGAGTGAGTAATGAGACATACAAGTCGCATTTAGAATAAAATGTTCATGGTTGAGGAGACTATGAAGCTACGTCATTTAAGGCCTTGATTTAAGAACCTTTATAATTTCCTGAAGCTTTTGACCGTAAAAAAAAAAAAGCTGTCGATCGTGCTATTATAGACAGCACAAGATCGTCTAATCCTTCAGCTTTTATGTCTCATGCATTTTACGTTGAAAATTTACATTACCAAAATATGTCCTTCCTCCTCCTATCCACGGTTAGATAAGGACTCATAGAGCATGGCATACCTTGCTGGCCGGAGCATATTTAGACCACATGATGTGTCAGCTTGGGAATATCATAAGGATTCAAATACCGTAACCTTGTACGAAAAACAAATTAACAGGAATTCTTAGGTAAAATTTAGCTTCATTTGGTGATGATGGATGGAGAGTTAGTGCTGGCATACCTGGTGGGATTTTGTAAACTATAGCAGGAGGAGGTTTTCACAGAGACTCAAGTATTTGGATGCTTTACCTCAGGTTCACGCCTGATGACCAGAAGCATTTGATGTATTGAGACGCGAACCACACGAAGGATAAGCGGTAGATACAGTTATGACTGACTCGTGGAGAGTACGAAACCCTGAACTGTCTTGTGTTCTGGACCGCCTGGGTCAGGACGCAGCTGGATCGTGAGGGGTGTGTGTGTGTGTGTGTGTGTGTGTGTACAGAGGTAGAGCAATGCCTGTAAGCTAAGTCAGAATGGATGAGGGTTATTTATGGTGATCAGAAGAGGATTGGGTGAGGGAAGGAGGGAGGGGCGTAGGTGGTGGAGGGGGGGGAGGGAGGGAGGGAGGCGAGGAATCGACCACGCCCACGCCTCCGGGCAGAGATGGACTGGCTAGGCGGGTCGCTTCCAACATCCCTCACCCTCCTCCTCCTCCCCCACCCCTCCCCCTCCCCCTCCCCGATCCACCACCTACCGAGAGACCTCCTAACCCCCCCCCCCCCCCCCTCACCTCTCCCTCAAGGAGCCGGTCTTAGGGCGTCGTGATCTGGGCCAGCCGCACACTGACCACTGCCGGCCCCACCTACACTCGCAGGTGGGAGAATGCTCCATGAACACCTACACCCACGTACCACCGCCACAGAACTTTTCCTTCGTGTGTAAATCGAGCGCTGCACACGGGGCTAACATTGCTCTACATCACCTTCATCCCGCCCACCACATCACACGAGAACAGGGAGGTGAATTTTGATCCCCTCATCTTCACCCACTCATGGTAACTCCTCATATTCCTCATTTTCAACTCCTCCACTTACCCACAGCGTCTTGTAAACCCTCTCTCACATCTGAAACAACCCTTCCCCCCCCCCTCACTCACGTCACACTCACTGCTGGAGTAGTAGTGCGCCCCCTCCTCACTCCACACCACAGGCAGTGTGAGGGCGTACTTGGCTGGCCAGAGGTCATTGAATTCTCTTGAAGAAATCACCGTTCGAACACTGCAAGCCTGGCAGGAGCAGTGTGCATTGTTATCCCTTGGCAATCCTTACGTCTCACATATCCGTCATAGAAGGTTTCAAATTGTTTCACTTTTAATCACTTTTTCTCATCATTATTTTATGCCATTACCTGTTTTATCGTCTTAATTTGCTTTTATTTTCCCTGTTGCCTGGTAATTATATTCATTAATGACTTAATTTCAAAACCGCATCAAGTACTCCCTGTTCTGAATTGCCTTTGGCTCAGGCAAGAGGTGCATGAGTGGACCAGAGAAGAACTTGTGGTGATGTTCGTGACTGTAACATGCGAGGGTGGGCCAGTGTCTTGTGTCGGCGGACAACACAAATACTCACAGCTGGGAGAGTTGTAATGTTGGCTCTGACGTGTTGGCCTGTGATTACCATACGGAGGGCAGAGGGGCTGTCCGCTCGTGTTAATCCGTCTCTTAACATTGTGATTGTGTACCGTGTCTTTATTTAACTTGTATGTCCACACACACACACACACACACACACACACACACACACACACACACACACACACACACACACACACACACACCAGCATTAGCTAGGTGGATGTGTGTGTGCGTGTGTGTGTTTCAGAAATGTTACCGGTAGGAGCCAGAATGTTAATGTGTGGAATGATCCGAGGTATTTAGTATGTAAAGGTTTCGGGGCTCGGGGTTTGGACGAGAGAGAGAGATAGGAAAAAGGAATGTAGGCGAGGAAGTCTTATGAGTATCGTATCCCGTTCAAATAGGTTGATCAGTTCCTCGTATTCAAGTGGGGATAAAGTTCTCCTTTTCAGATTGGGGATTGATTAGGTCACATGGGGGAAGATAGAGACAATGAACGTAACATATACGTTACACCTTCATATCGGGAGGAGCTCCAGCCATTGTCTCAAAGTTTGGTGTATCGTAGTCTGTTGGTGATTAAATATAAGAATATAAGATATAGATGGTTTGTTCTGGTCCGCGAAGTTCGCCTGTATCGTACTTGTGCGGACAGTTCATGTGATGTGTCGGTATGGGGTACCTGTGCTGTGCTGTGTCCATACCAGATATAGGATGGTCATATCTTAGAATGGGATGACAGAACGCACGCCCTCCACTGCTCTCCATCTGCTTTTATCGGGAAGTAAGTTTGTGAAAGGATTAGCAGTCACAGTCGAATGACTAGCCAGGCCCGTGAACCTGGGGGATATGGCAGAGGAAGAATATGACGATGACCAGGATATACTTATCATGTCAGTGGTCAAGGGAGGGGAGCAGACGTCGCCTTATTATTGTGAAACACATCTTCTGTTGTCAGGAGACAAAGGATGAGAAAGGGCGACGTATGTTTAATCATGAGGAATTAAAGAAGGAATATCAGGAGGTCTGACGAAAAGTAGTAGTCAGAGGTTTAATGAAACGAAACAGACCAAACGTTTAAGGAAAAGATATTGGCCAGAGGTTTAATGAAAGGAATTAGGTCAGATATTTTATGAATTTAGACTAACATCTTGTACCACATATATTTATCCATTTAGACTTCATAGTCATAAAGATAAAGAATATCTACTTCTTTTAGGATAATTGATAATTTGAGAGGCATAAAGTGTATGTGCTACATTGGTAATTCTAACATCGAAGGAGATCTATATTAGAAAATCTAAACATCTGTTTCGTACTATTTGGCAAGGTGAATATAGCGAAAGAGAGAAGCTAATCGAATGTTATTATATCTAATTTTATTTAGATGTGTTATATTTGAGGTTGTCTAAGTATAAAGGTTACATTATGGTCAGGGTATGGCTGTCCGTTGTGTACGTAGTGGTTAGCATTTCTGACCGTGACAATTTCACGGATCGTCCAGGGTCGAGCACATAGGTTCGAATCCTGGTTGAGGCAGTCGGTCCACAGTCAGCGCAGCTGTTCACCGACCACTAGTGGTTTGTCGATAAAGTGGGTACCTAGCTCATCCTGGCGCTGCCATCGCTAGAGGGAAGCAAGCATGCCGGGTTGGAGGAGTTGGCCTCGTAGCGTCTCCATCATTCGGTCCAGCTGCTTGGTCTCGTAGCTGCATTTCACAGGTTCCCAACATAGTCTGGACGCCTCTGGAAGGGGGCCGTCCTAGAAGAAGAACCAGTTATCCATCTCCGGTCTGCTGGAAGGTGCGCGAATATCTTGGTCTGGAAATGATCTTGTCTCTGGATCTCAGTTCGTAGCTTATAAGTAACGTGATGTTCTCTTTCTATATTGCATTAATTCAGCTGTGGCTGGTGTGATGTTCTGTAAATGATTGGTATTTTTCTCTCTCTGACAAGACAAAGAGATGTTTCTTAGCTTCACTTTGCTTTGTTCAGAAAGGATGTGTGGCAGTACAGGAGGACTGCTGACCTTTCCAGTTCGTCTGATATTTTTGTCAGTTTTACGACGTGACTTCTTGTGACTTTTAGTCGACTTAAAAAACTGGTTCAAGGCTTTCTGAAGATCACCAAGCTTCCCAGGAAGTGTTTTTATCATTGGAACAGAACCAGCGACTCTGACACAACCAGACCGCTGGTGCAGGAATGGTGGTAGGGGCCCGTCGCTTCTGTTATGCACCGAGTGGTGTAGACAGCAGGGCATACAGTCATAACCAAGGGGGGTTATCCAGGGTTACCCAAGGTTACCCAGGATTACCCAGTGTTTTTCTTGCGGTTGTGAAGGACTTTTGCTGTTGCTATGTGTGTGTGTGTGTGTGTGTGTGTGTGTGTGTGTGTGTGTGTGACATGATTTCTCAGCGACCTTACTGATAATGATGTGCAATATACAGCATCACATTCAGCCATGTGCCTCATCATGTCTTCGTGGCTCATGCTGCACGACATACAACCATGTGGTGCACACAATATCAACCCATAAATGTGGGGGAAGATAAGTATGTATCCCACACCAGGATTGAAATTCAGTTACTATAGCAAGGACTCGTAAAAGATTCCTTTGAATCTGGCAGCAGGTGTCTCCTGGCTGGTGGGGAGGTCTTGATGTGTGGTCATCACAGGTCGTCACCGTCAGGATGGTAGTGTACCTTCATCACTCTGTGTTGTCTTGTGTCCCAAATCCATCGTTCTGCAACGTAGTGTCTGCGAGGTGGAAGGGTTAACGTTAAGGGTATGTAAAACTTCGAGATTTTCACACCTGTGTTGCAGGCTTTTTGGCTTCTGCAGTTCTAGTAGAATCTGTCGAGTAGAATGATTCTGAGGCTGAGAGAGAGAGAGAGGGGAGAGAGAGAGAGAGAGAGAGAGAGAGAGAGAGAGAGAGAGAGAGAGAGAGAGAGAGAGAGAGAGAGAGAGAGAGAGAGGTTAGTTTTACCTCATTCCTCGTTATCTCATGGCACGCACAATCCAACGAAATACGTTACAGTGTCGTTCAATCAGAGAGGCAGTCTTCATAATAAGTAGTTGCAGCTTTCATACTGTAGGAGGTGCATGAAGGCACGCAATATGTTAAGTGTCCAAGGCTGTGATACATCAAGGTCTGTGGACTGCACACGAACGTCATCTAAGGTGAATGTTGTGTGTTTCCCCTGGAAGAGCCTTCGTGCACTCGCTCAGCCTTGACACTCTGGGATCTCTTGAGGAATGGCGTCCATCCCCACGTGAATATAGGGAACTTGCTGGTTGCTCTGCCACACACGAGACACCACGATAACCAGCTTGGTGCTCGTGCAGACGTCCACAAGAGGAAAGCTTTCATTTCCCTCCAGGTAAACTGCTCAACAAACATACTGATAAGGGTGCTCTTCTCTCTCTCCCTCAAGCCTCTAAAATGGATTAGGGATAAGTTGAGGTGCTGCTTAAACAACGTGCTGATAACATTCCTTGATGCGGTATACGCTATGACACGTATATCTCTATAATAGATTTATATGATAGATAGTTTATTGATTAACTAATTGATATGAGAAGAAATATGATCTGTGGTATTAATCACTTCACGATCCTTACTTAGAAAATTGACGTGTGTGTAAACAGATTTTCTTCCCCAGGACCCGTCTGCTGTAGGTGTTACCGTACCCCGCCCCCTTGTAGTTTACCCAGCTGGTAAAGAGTTACCTTTGCCGAGGTCGTATCATCATCTGATGACAAAGAAGAATACAGTCTCTTCGAACTCTTATACTCCGAAGGAGTATATCATTTCCCTGCTACTGGAAGTAGCGCAAGCTTAGAGCTTCAGGAACTTCTGTAAAAGGGGTTCTTGGGCAATATATATATATATATATATATATATATATATATATATATATATATATATATATATATATATATATATATATGTATGTATATGAAGGATTTATTTGCATGTCCTGCGGGCGGTGGGTGAAAATGTACAGAGAAAATACATTCACCATAAACAGCCGGCATGTTGAGAGGAGCTGCTGAAACTGATGTTAGGGTGGCAGTAATGTGTGTGTGTGTGTGTGTGTGTGTGTGTGTGTGTGTGTGTGTGTGTGTGTGTGTTGTTTTCCTTTAGGTACATTTTAACTCAATTTTTCATTTCATGTCTTAGGGAAACATAACGGATTATAGTGAAACGTCTTTTCTTTTCCGTGGTTCTTATACCTTAATAAGGGTTATAAAGTCACATGAATTCATTTCCCTGACGGAGGGTTTAAACTGGTTTATATAACCCCTGAGGCATGTGTCTTAACAAAGAAGGCTCCTGGGGACGACAACAGCACCTCCTCACCTCCTCCTGCAGCCACCCCTGCAGGTATCTCATCAGGTGCTGACCTGTGCTGGCTCCCTCCCACGACCCAGTCAGAGGGGAAGACCAGCACCTTCCTGACGACGCTTTATATCAGCGATAACACGTCTGGCTCACACGTAATGCCCTCTAATGACACGTCTTCCCCGGTCCTTCTCCAACGTGCGGTGGGCTCACACACACCGATTGAACCCCTCCTCCTTAAGCTGCTCCCCTTCGTTAGACGCAGTCAATCACTTTGATTCGTGACAAGTAACAAGAATATTTTTTATAAAGTGTGTCATCTGGTATGATGACGATGTGTGCGTTCTGGTAAGAGGCGTTACCTAGAAGCTCTTCTCAGTCGGACATATACTAAAGGTCATCAAAATGCGTCATTCTGATGACTAGATGCCTCTTGTTCGTGGTTGATCTCAGTGTTGTGAAATTAACCGTGTACGGTTTTCGACTGCCATTCTTCGGCCCGTGATTGTTGTAACTCCGAAGCTTGTAATTTGCTGATCCAAAAGGAATTGCTTGTTCGTGAGTGGTAGGGTTAAAGAACACGATACATAACAAAACATGGCAATAAAGTGTGACAACGGAGAGTCGAACATTTCGTTTCGTAAAGGAGGAGGATTTGACTTTATAGAAAACCGAATATTTCCCACTACAAATAGAGAAGATTTCACACCACTACAGTGTGTCTGTATGACAGTCTTCTGGTAAACAAGAACCTAAAACACGAGCGTAAAAACGTCACTCAAGTTGCATGGAGAGAGCCAGTCTTCATCATGCTCACAGATCAGATGTTGCACAGCGCTCCAACTATGCATGTCTCTGTTGAGCAGATGGAGAGTATTGTATATGAGGTTTCTGTTTGGCAGATCATATATATGTATGTGTATATACTGCAGATTTAGGTGTAAGAGGATAAATCATATGTTATAACAAATATCACAAAGAGAAGATACATAAACCTGTAAGGTCAAAATGAAAGGTACTTTTATCTTTGTGTATTTCCTTCTCTTCTTTTCGACTTCATCAGTTGTCTATATTGACTGCCAAGAAATAACTCCAGGTTTGTCGTACACCTGAGGCAGATAAGATATGTGATCGAGTGTACAAAAAAACGTTCGGTAACACGGGATGGTCAAGATACGTTTGAGAATACGGGTGAAGAATGTGTCCGGTGAACATTTTGAACAAGGTCGAATAACTGGATGAGCTTCGATTATGTGAACGGAATCTCGACCATGTTGTGAGCTCGTAATAAGAGTCTGGCTGGCTACAGAGTCTCATATCTTGTCAGTGGTCTGGTAACGTTGTGTATCAATGAGGAGTATTTTCCTTTTTTTCCCTCACACTCGAATGCTTCAAGTGCTTTAAGGATGTTCATTATGTCTGGCACAAAGAATGAGACAAGTCCTGCTCATTGTCAGTTATGGCAAACGTTTATTGGACAACAATAAAGATAAGTGATTTCAGCTTCTACATACACGGCGTTAAATCTCTTTAAAGTAGTTTCTTTCTTCCATTAAAGTAGTTTCTATCTACCATTAAAATGATTTCTACTATCATCGAAGTATACGACACTTTAGCTAGCTTACCTATTAACTCGGGTATCAACCATGGCATGTAAGAGACAGAATTGACTGATATGTACTGTATTGTGAGGAAGCCAGACAGCTTAGTGAGGAAGCCAGACAGCTTAGTAAGGTTATTACATGATTGGTGTCGTAGATTTGTGGAAGGAAAGATAACACAGTGAATATGTTTATTGTTAAAGTTGGTGGTTGTACTTAATGTAATGTGTGTAAGAGAACATAAGACGCCACGAGGAAGTTCACATGCACGAACTACTGTCACAGTTTATAGTCATTTGTTTCTATCCTTTGTGTGTGTGTGTGTGTGTGTGTGTATGTGTGTGTGTGTGCGTGTATGTGTGTGTTACGGAGAGAGTTTTACTCTGGTGTTGCCCCGTCTTTTAACCATGTATGTATGCACCATGTCTTTACTCCTGTGTATGTGTAGACACACACACACACATACTCCCAGCTTCAGCCTAGAGTACCCATTCATCGACCGGCACCGAAGGGAGGGTGAACACCTGGGTTGGGTGTGAGCCGGCTGCCATGCCTAGGATTCGAACCCATGCGGGCCCGACTCTGGGCTGGCCCCGAGCTGTCTCATAGCTCGTAATGCTAACCACTACACCACGGAGGCTCGCGATAGCGTGTGCTTGCGTATGTTTATATACTTCAGATCATATAAGCATCTTAGTAACTGTAATGGTGCAGTGGCTTGGCTGTCTATATATCTATATGTTGATATATTGATAAGTCCGGAGCGGCAGTATGGATAACCTTCTTACCTGGTCGAAATGTTGTGTATCACAGTAGAGCATTAAATGATCACTTTTCTCCTTCACAAAACTTTTCAGAAAACAAAACTTTTTTCCGTTAGTTATAAGTGCGAGGCAGGTCTGAGATTAGACAAGCCACCATGGTCACAGTGATCGGTCAGGCCACGACTGAGTGGTGGCCTGGGGAGAGGAGAGCTCCGGGGGGAGGAGGGCTCTGCAAGGAGAGGGGGGTCGCAGGAGGCCAGGGCCACGTTGGGGTTGGGATTTGGGGAGGAAGGGGTGAGGTGGGGGAGAGGAAGGGACATTGAACGTGTGTTGGCCAGGGGAGTGGAGGGCCGGGTAGTGAGGGAGTCTGGAGGGGCAGGGCCTGGGGTGTGGGTCGTATAATGGATGATGTGTTTGTGTGGACAATGTCCTGCAACAAGAGCGCCCCAGTGATCGGAGCCTCGAAGCTCAAAATGATCGAAGCTTTTCGAAGCCGGGTTCAAGGCTGGCCCAAGAAGGCGTCCCAGTACATGAAGATACTCAGTTCTGCATGCAGTCACGGTGCATATTATAGTCACCTGTAACGTTCGTGTATTGACTCGTCCACACCGTGAAGAAAAACTCGCATGCCAACGTAACTTGAAATCGACATTTTTCAGAAGATGCGATACGACGAAGGTCAAAAATAATTTGAACCCACGTCGGCATGTTTGGAGGAGGCGAGGCGAACAACACAGGTCAGGCATATATCACTTTCATGTCGCAAATAATGTACAATGTCTTTATTCCTTGTGGGAGGAAATATATATATATATATATATATATATATATATATATATATATATATGATTGGAAGACTTAAGCTTCTTAGAGTGAAATTATATTTGAGAGATATTACGGAGAATATATGTGTGTGTGTGTGTGTGTGTGTGTGTGTGTGTGTGTGTTTATTCATCAGTGGGTATGAGGTTCGTGTGACCTTCAAGTCACAGTTCGTGTGGGTATGTTGTGTTGTTGTTGTTGGTATTCACCTACTTACCCGTCGTTCATATTACTTAACCTTGGTACTTACTGCTTACCTGTGTTACGTATTACTTAACCTTGGTACTTACTGCTTACCTGTGTTACTTATTACTTAACCTTGGTACTTACTACTTAACCCTGGTACTTATTACTCAGCCCTGTTACAAATTACTTAACCCAGGTACAAACTACTCAGCCCTGGTGCATAGTACTTAACTCCATGGTACCAAGTCCTCGTACTTTTGGTGTAACTTTGTGCGTATTACTTAATCCTGGTTCTTGTTATTTTGCCTTCGTAATCTTTACTTAACTACTGTACTTATTAGTTAACTGTACTACTTCTCACTTAGCCATTTATTTCATCGTTGTAGAGGGACTGATTGTTTTAGTCAACGTAATCAGGAAGTCACTGAATATATATATATATATATATATATATATATATATATATATATATATATATATATATATATATACATTAGAAATATGATCAATTCAAAAAGGCCTTTTGCGTTAATCGGTGGTCGCTATAGTCAAGGGACTGTTATAGTGCGTATTGTTATATATACAGATAACAACAACATTAGGTTTGTTGTAAAAAGATGATTGTCTTAAAACTGTTTCAGTAAAGAGTTAACCACTTGAACTGTCGGAGTAAAGCGGATAAATAGTTACTGACAGATGGCCACTATAAACAAGTCATAAACAGGACGATAATGGTCCACTGTGGCCAATCGGTGATGAAGACGGGCAACACCCAACGCAGGTGGAGCAGGTAGAAAATGGCGATCGCAGTGGACGGGGCTTCGCTGTAGATGGTGGACCATAAAAACAGTCGGCCACTTGAATGAACCAATGTGAACAGGTGGCTGGCCCGTCTGTCATTATTTTTTTGTGGTGGCCGGTATAGAAAGGTAACCCCTGGGAACTGCTGATTCTTTAAGGGCGTCCGTTAAACAGAGGTGACTGATTAACGCAGAGGTATGCTATAGACTGGAGGCCTTTCTACTGAGGTTACTGCTGTAGATGGGTGACTTCCAGGGGCAGGTGGTCGTCTTACAAGTGTGACCACTGTCTTGGACATAGTGGTTGATGTCATGGTTTTGTGAAAACATTGGCCTTTTAAATGGAATCAGCTGGTCGTTGTAATCAGGTAATCACTATAAACAGGTTGACTTCTTACACAGATGTACCTTAAGTAAGCTATAGATACAAGACCATCGTGGCCACACACGACCACACATTACATCATCGTGGCCACACACGACCACACATTACATCATCGTGGCCACACACTGTCACGCATGACATCATCCTGGCCACACACAGTCACGCATGACATCATCCTGGCCACACACAGTCACGCATGACATCATCTTGGCCACACACAGTCACGCATGACATCATCCTTGCCACACACAGTCACGCATGACATCATCCTGGCCACACATAGTCACATAACATCATCGTGGCCACACGCAAGCCAGACAGACCTTACCTTAAGCACTCTACTGTGGTTTCTAACTGTCATGAAGGCCGCGGGAAAGGTGTGGCCGTGTGAGGGAAGGAGGGGTGGTGATTGCTTCCCGGATGGGAAAGGTGGAATGTGCTCTTTACGATGGGAAGGTGGGAAAAGGGAGAGGTTTGGATTTTAGGAAAAGAAAGTTGGAGGGGTTAATTTTAGGGAGGAGAGTGGTGGTTTAAGAGGGTTTAAAAAGTGGAAGAAAGAGGTATTTTGAAGGAGCTCTTACCTATATACCTTCTTACCTTTCCTACCCATTACATTTAGGGTAATTATTTACTCCATTTATTGTAGTCTGTAATGGAGGAAGAGGAAGTCTGTAATGGAGAATATTGTTATCATCAGTATTTCCACCATACGTTTCCTCTGGACTTGGTCTTCCTGCACCGCTCCTCTACCCTACCTTTACCAACAAGGAAATGCCTCACATAGTTTGTGCATGGCTAGTTAACTTCTTCGTGCCACAGTAGCATTATGGTCGTAAGAAAAGATGTATAGCAGACAATCTTCTCCTCCTCCTCCTCCTCCTCCTCCTCCTCCTCCTCCTTTTCTCTTCTATTCTCTTTTCTTCTTTTTTTCTCTCAAAAATTTAAGTAAAATCATGTTTCAAATAAAGTATCTGGATTTTTATATATACCCTGACCTCCACACTATAGTTTAAGAGAGCCGATGAAATCTTTACTTCTTAAACATAAAAAAAAGACGAAAGATAAACAAATAATACTGGCCTGAAATGGTTTTGACGAATGGAGAGGATGAGCGAGGAGAGACTATGCTAAGGGGATTGACATTGTCAGTAGTGGAGCGAGAGAGAATGGAAGGTGGAGATGATGGCCATCACAAAATATTTACTTACATTCATAAATATTGGTGGAGAGAATCAGTCGATCGAACATATTGGTGTTGAGGGTTAGGTAGACCAAACTACTTTGTGAACAGGATAAGATCATCTAATAGCTGGTAGTTACACTCTTTCATGAGATAAGATCGTAATCAATAGAATCAATTCTCAGTAAATCTCCCCCAACACCTTACGTTACCGTCTTGTACTGGTAGTTCACGTCAAGGCACCCACGAGAAAGTATATGTTTTCATTATATTACGAAGTGCGATGGCTAGTGGTCCTGGCTTTATAGCATACCCTCATCTTCATGGCTGTGAGCTACACGCTGCTCCTCGTCTTCTTTTAAAAAACGTGTTCCTGATTTATCTTATAATCAATGCCTGATAAGCGATATGTTCTAAAATTACACGTGTTCGTCTTAGTCAAGTCACCTCAACGTCCCAACACACACACACACATACACGACGGTATGAAGCTGGGTGACTCAGAGCTTGCTGGTGCGTCTTGTTCGTTTTATTCCCAGATGAAGGCAGCTCAGTGATTGCCTCTCATTGCGGTGGTTTTCCCCGTCAGCGAGTTAGCTTTTCATTCATTTAGTTTCGGTACACAACACATGACATCTGTTCAGTGGATGGATTCAAATGTGTGTGTGTGTGTGTGTGTGTGTGTGTGTGTGTGTGTGTGACGTGCAACAATGTTTTAGTACCGGTTCTGAAGGCATTTTGGTTTCATGTTCAAGTAACAGCCAGTAATCGTAGGTCACTCTGGTAGTCTGTGATTGCCTCGGTCCCCACACAGAAGGTATTCCTGCTGATGCAGGGTTAGAAATCATCACATAAGAATGTTAACTGATATGAACAGAAAGCTAATCTAATGCCATAATGAACCGGTCGAATCTACTTTACTCGAGAGGTTATAAGTTTTTGTTATAATGCCCAGAGTTTAGTTATGACACTCATGGGATATGTAGTTATGATACTTATGTTGTAGAAGACGTCATGACAAGGATGACAGGTTATCATGCTCCATGGATAATGCTCTTGATCCTCGCTAGCACAGTTAACCGAATTTGGAAAGATGAAATGGAACTGTAGACTTCGCGTCTCATTATGTTGGAGAGTAACTGTGGCCTCAGGGATCTTGTTGATCAGTGCGAGTTTAAGGTATAAACACCCCACATCCCCCCCAAAGAATGCTCTTAGTAACCTTGCTATGGAATAAGCACTTGATTTAGTCTAGGTTAGGCTCTCTCCTATTTGTGTAGTTGTGGACCTCTACATATTTGTATGTACTCTGTATGTACGTTTCTGTGTGTGTGTGTGTGTGTGTGTGTGTGTGTGTGTGTGTGTGTTCAGGTACCACGAGGATTATATTATGTGCCTGGATGTCTAGATATGTTAGTTGTGTTTCTAGGTGTGTTTTTGACCGTATCTTCCATGCTAGTGGTGTGTATCCTCCTAAGGTGTAGGTGTAAATTTGTGGTAGAGTTCGTGTAAGCCTGAGTGAGACTCTGTTACCCCAAGTCGGAAGATGAGGGAATGAGGTCTGACTTATCGGTGTGAGGCTGATGTGGGTGATGATGATGATGAGGTATGGCTCAGGGTGTGTAGCTGTGGTGATTATGAGGTGTGGTTTAGGGTGTGAGGTTGTGGTGATTATGGGGATCTCTTTCAGGGTGTGAGGTGGTGGTGATTATGGGGTCTGGCTCAGGGTGTGAGGTGGTGGTCATTATGGGGTCTGGTTCAGGGTGTGAGGTGGTGGTGATTATGAGGTCTGATGAGGGTGGTGTTGGGAGGCAGTGTGTACTGAAGCCTGACGCAAGTCGTCAGGCTGGGGAAGGAGTGTGGAACCTGATGTGAGGGAGGTGTGGTTCTTACACTTTTTAGACTCAGGTAAAGGGGTAAAGAGATGGGGAGGGCGTTGGGACCTTATACAAGTTTTTTAGGTCAAAAAAGGAGTTTGGGATCTAGTGTGTGTATGTGTGTGTGTGTGTGTAGGTAGGTAGCGACCTACGCAAGATGGTTTTGTTGCTATGCGTTGCTGTGTAGTGCGGTTAGCTGCATCTGACCATAAGGACGTTGTGTTTGACGGGATATTACGTTCGCCGTGAGGGCCTATACCATCATAGACCATACTGGGAGTGTTTCCGACCTGGTAGAGAAGTGCGTTTGGTTCGGTTAGAAGAAAAAAAAGTGTTTTGCGGCCGAACAAGAGAAGTGCGTTTGGCCTAGCAGAAAATCGACGTGACCTGCCGGAAAATTGTCGTGGTTTACGAAGGAATGATATCATCATTATCATCATCATCATCATCATCATCATCATGAGAGTGCTGGGTCCTCTCATGGCTGGTGTGTGAGATAGTTGGACGAGATCTGAAACACAAGAGATGAATATGGTAAGAAAATAAATACAAACAGTTTTATTGATAAATTCTTGAAGAATGTATATTCAACTGAGGCATGAATGATGTGTCTTGGATTAGAAACGAAGTAGGTTTTGGTTGTCAATATTTTCAATCGTATGTAGTTTGGGGTGTTGCCTTCAAGTACTGTTAAAAGCAACTCTAGCTACGAGTATTTTCTGACCTCATGATTATCATCATAGCACTTGATAATTAAGAATAGCTGTATCTGATCACCTCTTACCCTTCTTGCTTATAACCAGACAGGTTTAAGTCGTGTGGTCGAGTCTCATGTGTTTCTCAGTTCGGAAATCACATCAGTACCCGCGCGTTGTGCTCTCGCAAGTCTATGTTTTTCCCCGCAATATCTTGACCAAAACTGGACATAGTATTCAAGGTGATGACGATCCACTAAATTATAAAGCGTCAAGATTATATTTTTTTTTTCTCTCTCTTTTTCACTAGGCTTCGAGGACCATTTTAGTGAAGCCTAGAATTTTCTTCGCTTTTTTTCTGCTTGGCTTTAGGGCAAGAGAAATTATTAGTCTAGTCCGTTTTTTCCTCTCAGTTTCTTCTTGTAGCTTAGTAATATTCATACTGCAGCTCGCCATTTTTTTTTCTACCACCGAAGTTCCAAGTTTTGCATTTCTCAACATTAACATGTATTGCCGCCTGGCACCCCGAGCTGTCGGTTTGTCTCTGTCAGCTTCCAGGTGTAAACGTTCAGTTTCCAGTGTAGCCTTCATATCCACAGTGTAATATCGTCTGCTAATTTTGATGTCTTGCAACACAGGGTCATTTCATCAATGGCGTAAAAATACATATATGAGAAAGAGAACTGGTTCCCCGCTCCCAAGACTGATCCTGGGGGCACCCCACTTTGCATCGCCTGACCCGTCTGAGGATATACCGTTAATGGCTACTCTCTGCTTGTGGTCACTGGACCAATTGTAACACCAAAACGGGAAATTACCGCCCTGGCTGTACCATACGATTTTACCACTTGGCGGTCGTCTCTGATGTGGGAGTTCATCAGTTGCTTCCTCAATACCAGAATGATGGCATCACCTGCCTCATTCTCATCACGTAGGTTGTTTACATCATGAGGGAAATCAAGATGGTTGGGTAGACAGGGACGTTTGTCCTGGACGACCAGCTGAGAATCATTGATCAAGCGGTGATCGTGTCAATGATTTACAACCTCGTCTGGGACGATGATTCCTATTAGTCTACTAACGACGGATGTCAGGCTAATTGGCAGATAATTTCTGTTCAGGGACATAAAGTCCTCCATTTCCTTTATTCATTAAGATATCAGTGTAACATTGAGAAAGTTCCATTTCCCAGAAACCTGACTTGTGGCGAGTGACGTATGCTAGAGAGTAGTTAATGTGCTTAACTATCTCACACTTCAGCCTCTGTTACGGTTCAGCAACCCACTGACTCGCGACGTGAATATATTAAGACTTTGTTAACAACTTAAGGACAGATGAAGATCTATGATGATGATGGTCTGTGCAGATCATACAGACCTAACCTGGGGAAGGTGAAGTAGGTCATTAGAAGCAGCAGTAGGAGGAGGAGGAGGAGCATATGTGCCAGTGTACAGCAGAGTGTTGTTCACTGGAACATGATACAAACGGTTAAGCAATGAAATATAAGAACTGCCACGTATATACGTAGATACCAAATAGGTAACTGAAAGAGTAGATAATCAACATTATAGAATTAGTAACATTAGTCTGCTCAGGGGAGACTGTTTATTAATGTGAACTACAATCTCAGACGTACATTACTGAAAAGGCGAAAGAAAACTTAGACTTTTGCTGATATGATAGAAGAAAAGGAACCGATGTCCAGTGAAATGTTCCAATAAGTATTGAAAACGTTGACTTGCTTCGGAATAATGAAACTATAGCAAACATCCTGTCTCTTTTTCTTTCTTTTCATCCGTAGTTACGACGGAAGAAATAGTCTGTGTTATAAATACGTTGCCATTGTTGCTATAGGAGAACTTTGTTGCGACCTACTGACGTGCATTCTCAAGGATGTGTGTTAGCTGTACATAGAATGAAAATGAATATAATGTCAGGTCCTGGTGAGACCTACTAGTACCCTCGCCAGGTACAAGAATGTCATTCCTTGATATGGAAATAATGAAGCCAGTGTGAGGAAAGGGGACCAGCTGTGAAAGAAAGAAAATGGTTGTGAAGATATGACATGATATTTACTGAGGATGTTGTAAGAGGATGAACATGTGGCTCGGAGCCTTAGTGTTTTGTGTTGTTACTTGAAAAGTACGTCTCGGTGTGGAAGTTTGGTGTGAGAAAGTTTTGGTCTGGTAATAGAAATTTGCGACTTGGTTAGGTTACTGGGGTGTGAGGTGATATCTTGGGGCTTGGTGTAGGACACTAGAGGCCTGGAAAGGGGTGCTGGGACATGAGGTGGGGTGCTAAGGGCCTAGGACGGGGATGCTGAAGGTCTGGGATGATGAAGGCTGTAGTGGGTTTGTGGAGTGTGGTGGTGAAGACCTAGGATGGGGTGATTGGGGATCTTGGATGGGGTGCTGAGATTTGGGTCTGAGCGCTGGGGGACTTGGGCATGGTGCTGGGAAGTATTCTGTGAGTGCTGGGAGCCTGGGGGCAGTAGCTGTCGTTTGGGTGGGGTGTTGAGGGCCTTGAATGAGGAGCTGGGGTGGATTGTGAGGGTCTGGGGTGTTGGCGGCGTTAAGAGCCTGGAATGGGATGATGGGATTGTAATCTGGCGTTGGGGCCTTAGTTGGACGCTGAGTATCTGGATTGGGGCGACGGGGCGTTGTGTGGAGTGCTGGGTCCTCGGGGTGTCAGACTGGGAGCTTGGGAAGGGGTGCTGGGTGTCTGGGTGGGGTCCTCTGGGCTTGGGTGGGGTGCTGGGGAGGCATGTGGCGGGGCGCTGGGGGGATGGGGTGGGGAGCCTTGGGTAGGATGCTGGGGGCCGCGGGTGAGGGCTGTGCAGAGTGAAGACGCCCCACCCAGCATCCGGGAGCCTGGGGCGGGACGAGACTGGAGCAGCAGCAGCAGCAGCTGTCCTCTGGTTCATCACAGCCCTGCAGGCCACCACGCTTCCTCCACCACAGTCCTACGGCGCTTGAGAGGAGGAAAGCTCCTCCAACGTGGCTCCTCAGCTGCAGGTTTCCCTCCCGAAGAGATCCCGTTTTCTCCAGACTTTTCCTTAACTTTTTCCCAGTCTTGCCCGGCCAGTGTGCTTCAGCTGTGTGTGTGTGTGTGTGTGTGTGTGTGGCACTCCCGAGCAACTTTGTGATCCAGCAACACTTCACGGCAAACCTACTCTGCAACATTCTTCGCGCAGGCAGTCCCGCTCTGCAACACTTCTCGGTCACATTTCTCTACAACACTTGCTAAGCGACTCTCCTCCGCAACGTTTTCCAGTTACGCTTCTCTACAACACTACGAGACTCTGGAACACTGCTCAGCGATCTCCTTCTACACTACTCCAACACATCTGTCTTGCAACACTTTTCGACTACCATTTTCTTCAACATTTCAAAGGAAATCGCTCATGTAACACTTACATCCCCTTTATTCTACATTATTTCGACGCAACTGTCTGCAACATTACTCAGCTTCCCTTTTTCCTATAACATTCCCGAATAACTTTCCTCTACAGCACTCAACAACCTCATTACTGAAATAACTCTTTACAACCTTGCTCTGCATCCTGCTTCTCGTGTTTAACCCACAAGAATGATCTGCAACACCGTGTCTCCTGACCCGCCTTGCTCCAGCTGTGCTCTGCGGTGCTGTTTATACTCCACCAGCTAAACTCTTGCATCAGCTATACTCTACAGTACTGCTCAGCTATACTCATTCACCGGCTATCCTGTACAGTACAGCTCCAACAGTCGCTGTACTTCAGCACTGCTTCACCAGCTATCCCCCAGCACTACTCCCACACCAGCTATCCTCCCAGCGCATCCCTTACACCAGCTGTCCTCCCAGCGCATCCCTTACACCAGCTGTCCTCCCAGCGCATCCCTTACACCAGCTATCCTCCCAGCGCATCCCTTACACCAGCTGTCCTCCCAGCGCATCCCTTACACCAGCTGTCCTCCCAGCGCATCCCTTACACCAACTGTCCTCCCAGCGCATCCCTTACACCAGCTGTCCTCCCAGCACTGCTCGTACACCAGGTTTACTGTTTCATCAGCTATACTTCTCAGTACTGCTCTTACACCTCAGCTCTGTCCCACCTCGCCCTAGATCTGCCTCAGCGTAAGACTCTTTACTACACATAATTCTATGTTTTCGCTGTTCGTTCCCTCTCTCCCTCACCCCGAGCCTCTACCATGTGTTTGTGGAAGTGTTTGCTAACACCTTGACAGCTGTAGCCAGGATCCTGAAGCTTTCCTCTCCTACACAGTTGGACTTCAGATCCAGCCAGCAATATTCCCGTCCGCTTTTGATACTTTGGTATTTCATTGTTTTTCTTTATGTTTTCTCTGTGGGTTAACCTGAGATGGTGTCTTGAATGATCATCTCTTGTTTTTCATCTCCAGAGTGAATTTTGTCGTCAGTATTCCTTCTATTTGAACCCACAACCCCCTCTCTCTTCCTCGCAAAGATACGTTTCATTTTTCTTTTAAGATTTTTTTTTTGGCAATTTTTTTTTATTTATGATGTGCCGTGGTCCTTCCTGATTGCTGAATGATTCTGCAGAGCAACTCCCGAGGAAAATGATCCTTCATGCATAGTTTTTTCTCTCTCTTGTTCCTTCTCTCTCTCTCTCTCTCTCTCTCTCTCTCTCTCTCTCTCTCTCTCTCTCTCTCTCTCTCTCTCTCTCTCTCTCTCTCTCTCTCTCTCTCACACACACACACCAGGTGCTCCCGAGGTGTGTTGGGCTGCATTATGTACGAGATGGTATTGTCTGGCACTTACGACAACGGGAGTTATCTCATCGTCTCATTCCCTACATTACGATGCCTCACTCGCTCATCGCCGGCTACGTGGGTCATGACGCATCCTCCTGTTTATCACTTCCCTCAACCTCCCCCCTGAGCCGTGTCCTGCCTTCCCTTAATTAAGAGCTCACCTTCCAGCCCTTCAACCTCTCCACCCACCTCCCTGAACCATGTTCTAACATCCCTTACTTAAACCCTGTTCCACCTACCCTTAGTTTAGGTTTACCCTTCCAGCGTTTATAGCCTCACAGACCCATCCCCTCCCTTCCTTCTCCAGCCCCGCCCACACCTCACACGTGGCCGTGTGCTGGTGTCCATGATCTAGATTTCCTCCTTAATCTCCGTGCACAGTGACCCCCCCCCCCCCTCCCCAGGCGGGCCTGTCCCACACCCCCCAGCAGCGCCTTGACCTCCTGAAGGTGTGTCTCTCCTCCTCCTCCCGACACACACACACACACACACACACACACACACACACACACACACACACCCTTTCCCTTCCTTCATTTTCTCTCACAAAGTCTACTTTTTTCTCATATTCTTTCTTCTTTCTCGGCCTCTTCACTCACATTCCTCTCTCATCATCATCTCCCTCCTCAATCCTTAATCCTCCCTTGTCTCCTCTTTGATATTTCTTTTCTTCTTCTTCAGCTTTTGGCCTTACCTTATCTTTATCCTTCTTGAATCTCCCTCTCTGCACATGTGTTCATCATCTCCACCACGGATCTCTCCCTCACGTATACCTTCCTCAGTTCACTGAAGCAAAATATGATTCCCATTTTCTTTTTCTCTGTCATGCCGTCTTCCATCTCGCCTTACGCCTGCCATATTCTTATACCACCACCTCGCCAACACCCACACACTCTCTATACACTGCTCATAATGGCCGCTCATCAGTTGGCACTCATAGATCATCCTCACGCTGTAATTTCAGAACAAAGACCACCACTCGGGCCATACAGGACCTTACCTGAAATTCAGTCCCTCTCAGTGTTCATCACACAGTCATCTCATACATGCATTAGCTTGAAGATGTTGAGCTTAGATGAGGTGAATTCGAACCCCACTCTTCCCTCATCTTTTCTACCAATCTTATGTTTTATATGAATTACAGTTTTCTCAACTTGACCACCTCTTACAGAATAGATAGATAGATTGGTAGATGATAGATGGGTAGATAGATGTATACGTTTGTTTGGCTGTTACAGTCACGGAAAAACATTATCAGGCAGGAGGCTGCATTAATATAGTGTTTCATAACGTTCTTGTTTAATGAGATGAGGAATGGTGTTGCCTGAGAAACTCTGTGGCTCACTGGCATGGTGGCTCGTCTTTCCAAAACCTGACCTTTGAGTATCGTCGTCGTAATCAAAGGCGTAACAGGTGAGTGCAAAATACAGTCAAATACAGTGATGACTCTGGGGTTTTAATGAGGCAGTAGGAGTCTTTATTTATTATTTGTAGACCAACCCAGTGAGGAGGAGAGAGGGGGAGGAAATTTTTGCCAGTGTACAAGCGACCCCCAGGGCACGCTAGGTGTACAAGCGACCACCAGGGCACGCTAGGTGTACAAGCGACCACCAGGGCACGCTAGGTGTACAAGCGACCACCAGGGCACGCTAGGTGTACAAGCGACCACCAGGGCACGCTAGGTGTACAAGCGACCACCAGGGCACGCTAGGTGTACAAGCGACCACCAGGGCACGCTAGGTGTACAAGCGACCGCCAGGGCACGCTAGGTGTACAAGCGACCGCCAGGGCACGCTAGGTGTACAAATGAAACAAGATATCACACTCGTGACTAAGGTGACCTCCCCAGTGTACTTGTGTCTAACGGATTCATTGTATATCGACTGGAGAACACCCAGGCAATTTGCTCGCTCATATTTTCTTATCATTTTCTCTCTCTCTGTTGACATTTCCTGTTGTTGTTAGTTCAGAATTTTCAGGGTGCTGTTCCTCGCCACCTTTGATGTTGTTTATGTCTTTCTAGGAACTCCCGTGTCTTCCAACAGCAGGATATTTGATGACCTTTCATGGTAAGGTGTGTAAGGATCTTTCGTAAGGGTAAATGACTCCCTCTAGCTAGGCACTGTGTAACCCAGGGGCACACGTTAGGGAGACGGACACATGGTGTGACCGTCTTTATGACTGACGCCTTTAAAGTCTGGCCTCATTCAAGCTCTTTCTTGATCAATCATTGATCTCTTGAATGGCCTCCGTCAGGTAAACCTTTCTTTTATCTCAGCCACAGAAACAGTAGATCGATCAACGAACGGTATCACCTCATCATGACCATCGCATCCTCCACCGTACCTCATCTCCCCCTCATGGTGACAGGTCTCGTACCCCGCCACACCCCCTTCCAGCTCCTCCCAGTCCTGATCGTGGATTCCTACCCCACCCATCCCTCCATATCCACAGAAGGACGCTTCTACCCCATCTCCCGTTCATTTCTCCTGGACCCTAGTAACCTGCAGGATACGAGTGGTGGGTTGCGACGCATCTGGACACGGCCGTGCACCAGTTCGTCTTGATATTGTTAGAACAGAACCACTGTAGACGAGACACATGGGGTTGGACCTGCTGCTCTGCAGTCCGACACCTGTTTGGGTTCACGTTTTTGTTGCTGGGGTTTGAGTATGTTGGTTGCGTGTCCAAAAACACCAACTGCTGCTATTCAGAGCCACCTGAGATCGACTGGTGTGGGTGGTGGTGCGCTTGATATGTCCAGCTGTCGAGGACGTCTAGAATTAAGGAAGTCGTGGATGAAGACGACAAACGCCTGAATGACCAGAGTACTGAGAAAGGTCGTGTCTTGAAGGACTTAGCAGTGTAGGATGGTGGAAATTAATGACGTATTTGGGACGAAAGACTCGATTACCTGGACCCCCCCCCCCAAAAAAAAGGGGGGGTGTTTCAGTTATTAATTTATCTAATCATGGCACCTGTTGTTGCTGGTTATTTCAACATTAGATTATTTTAAGGCACTGAAGCGTTGGGTTATTATGGGATCTTTTTTTCAATAGGAAACCGGGTAACGTGGAAGAGTGGGATCATACCAACTTGATTGTTGTGACGAATCGTTGAGAGAGAGAGAGAGAGAGAGAGAGAGAGAGAGAGAGAGAGAGAGAGAGAGAGAGAGAGTGGAACGAGAAATATATAAATATATATTCAGACACTTAAACGCAGTAAAGAAATAGACAAACACACACACACACACACACACACACACACACACACACAGACACACACACACACACACACACACACACGAAGGAACAAACACGTTAGAGAATAATAGAGAGAAACACTGGTAGGAAACTGGACCAGGGACGCGGGAGAGAGAGAGAGAGGGGGAGGAGGAGGATCAGCAAGAGGAGGAGGAAGGCGCGGTCAGTGAAGGCGCGCGTGGGCAAGCCTTGACCACGCCCACGCCTGAGGCTAGAGACGACCCCAACCGCGCCATCTCCATGTCCTCCCTCACTACATCCTCCTTCTCTCTCTCTCTCTCTCTCTCTCTCTCTCTCTCTCTCTCTCCCTCATCCGTTCTTCACTATTCTCCATCATTATAATGCTAGATATAATAATCAATATAATTTCTTATGTGATTATAAGTTTTCCTCCAGTCATACCTTCTCACACTTCTTCCCTACCATCCATCTTGTGTTCGTGTGTCTGTATTCCTCGAGTGTACCTCATCTTCCCAGCAGTATCATTACTTCTACCATCTTCTCACCTTGCTGTCTGGACCCACAACTCTCTACATCTTCCACACACACACACACACACACACACACACACACACACACACACACACACACACACTGCCCAGCCTTCTTGTCCCGACACCAACCTCACTCCTGACTATTTCTCCTCTTCCTCCTCCTCCTCCTCCTCCTCCTCCTCCTCCTCCTCCTGTTCCTCCTCCTCCTACTCCACAACCTGCCACACTGGTTCAGGCTCGCGGAAGTTATGGACGTCAACTCCGGGGTTGGTGTATAATGATAATTATCTGGTCCAGGATTCCCAGATTAATGTATTTTTTCCTTTATGTAGCGCCACGTCTCCCGGGCTCTTGCCTGCCCCTAGTGGGTGTGTGATGTATATCATTTTAAGTTTAATCGCACCTCTACCCCCAGTGGGAAATCCATTATTAGATTTTTCAGAAGTTTTAGGATGTTTTCAAGCAGTAAAAGGTTCGTATATACGATCACACACACACACACACACACACACACACATTATCAGTTCTCTTACTTGTGGAAGTCTGTCATTGTAATAGCTTCGTGTCTCACTACCATTGTTCACAGTGTCAAACCCCTTTTTTCTCTGTGTCGTCATAATCAGTTTCCTGATCATTGCCCGAAGCGGCCGTGTATCATCATCATCACTACCGTCAACACCCTCTCCTGTGCTCAACCGTATTCATCATCTTTCCTCGTGTCATCATCACTATCTTCTCCACAACCGTTGCTGGTCATCATCGCTGATGGGTTAGGTTTCGACTCGTGATCATCAACCATCCACAACAATATCATCTATATGTATCATCATCATCATCATCACCATCATCACCAGGCTGTGGTCAGCTCGTCATATGGGGCATCACCAGGTGATGGAACCATTACATCATGCGCAGTAAGCCCTGCGCGTTACACCACAAGTTGTATCCATTTTTTCAGGCTTGATTTGTAATGAATTTGTCCTTGTGTACATCCGCGCCCTCTGGTTCCACTCCCTAGGCATCGTCACGTCTGACAGTTCACTTCAGAACCAAACAGCTTATTACGTTGAAGATCATCCTATCTCCCACCATCACTGCATCCACCATCACTGCCTCTCATCTCCCCCATCACTGCTTCTCGTCTCCTTCCATCACCACATCCACCATTACTGCCTCTCATCTCCCCCATCACTGCTTCTCGTCTCCCTCCATCACCACATCCACCATCACTGCCTCTCATCTCCCCCATCACTGCTTCTCGTCTCCCTCCATCACTACATCCACCATTACTGCCTCTCATCTCCCCCATCACTGCTTCTCGTCTCCCTCCATCACTACATCCACCATTACTGCCTCTCATCTCCCCCATCACTGCTTCTCGTCTCCCTCCATCACTACATCCACCATTACTGCCTCTCATCTCCCCCATCACTGCTTCTCGTCTCCCTCCATCACTACATCCACCATTACTGCCTCTCATCTCCCCCATCACTGCTTCTCGTCTCCCTCCATCACCACATCCACCATCACTGCTTCCCATCTCCCCCATCACTGCTTCTCGTCTCCCTCCATCACTACATCCACCATTACTGCTTCTCATCTCCCACCATCACTGTATCCACATCACTGTATCCACCATCACTGCTTCCCATCTCCCTCACACTCCCTTACATTTGACAACGTTGCTCTCATTCCTCGTCATCATTACATTTGGCAGCGTTGCCCTCATCTCTCCCTCTGTCGTAGGTGGAAGGTAATGGGTCATCATGGACCAAGAGGTAGGTAATTACCCCCCTAGGTATCAGAAGGGTTAGTAACGGCTGGGCAGTGAGTGTGGTTGTCAAATGTCACTCCTTTGTCCCAGGTTGTTGTCTTCATTGTTGGTGTGTCTAACCATCTCTGGTGACACATAACTACATCTGACTCACATCGTTCGCTCTGCATAGTTCTACATTTTTTTTTTTTACTGCGGTCACCGCTACGCGCGAGCCTTGCCTTTGCGTACAGTCTCATTAAGTACTGGCACGTGGGTGCTCTCTCTCTCTCTCTCTCTCTCTCTCTCTCTCTCTCTCTCTCTCTCTCTCTCTCTCTCTCTCTCTCTTGTTATGGATTCCATAGTTATGTACCGAGTTCCCACACAAGTAGCAGGGTTCGAATCCTGTTATCAGAAAGCATTATGTGACACATGTATACGTCGTGCTCTTCATTCTAATATGTAAAGTTTCCGAATCTATCATTCATTTTCGTATTTCATCCAACTCTCCACCTCTTTCCTTTTTTCATTTACTTGAGTTTTGTTGACGTTTTCTTTATCAATCATTTCTATCTGTTTTTCAATATACTTTTTCTTAGCATGTTTTGCACCGAAGGAATTCCATTAGCGATTGTTGGTGATAATAGCTCTGTGTCCACCGTGCAAATATCTCGAATTTTTTTCCTTGTATATTTTTAGATTCGTTCCCATTTCGCAATTTTTTATTAATTCTTTATCACATACGTCTTTTCTTTCCCTCTCTGAATTGTTATTGTTATCTGATGTTATATTGTGTAATCTGTTTTCTTTTTTCCGCATTCCACTTCTCATTTTCATTTTGGTTGACTCGTTGTTGCCTTTACCTCCCATGTTTGTTGTCGAATCTTGTCTTTTCCTCATATTTAGCATTATTTTCTTATTACGTCTCTACCATTAGACTCTTTCTTTTATCATTAACATACATAATTTTTGCTTTGTTTTCATTGTAAGTTGGTATGACTTACCATTTTTTTTGTGTGTGTGTTCTTGTTGTGGTCAGGAGACCTACATCTTTTGTCTCCATTTTCCATGATGGACTGTTTCTATTATTTGTGTTGGTTGATGATGTTCACCTCACGTGAAGATCTTGGTTTTACGGATTCTACAAATCTTGGATTTGATTCGTACGTCCATCGACATCATCCACATCTCGTCCTGACATCTCCCAGGCCAGCTCCTTGACATCACCCCCAGCTTCCCACTGGCTTGACCCCCCACCCCCCTGCCATAACCCACAGCTCACACAGTGACATCAAACAGTGACATCATAACTCCTACACCTTTATCCCAGCTCCCTTCTGACGTCATCACCCCCTTTATCACCATCCCAGCTTCTCACTGACGTCTTAACCCCTCTACCTTCATCTCAGCTCCCCACTGACATCACACCCTCTGACATCACCCCCAGTGCCAGCAACTCCCTAGTGGGCAACATTCCAGGCACATCCTGTCCGCTCCCTACCTCAGAGCCTCATATCAGTCCTGCTCACCCACGCACCGTCTTCGTCATCCTTATTGCTTCATATTTCTCCCCCTTCTCTGCCTCGTCTTCCTCTCCCCATTTTCTTTTTTCATATCCCCTTCCACCTCTCCCCTTTTTCATCTCCCTTTTGCCTCTCCTCCCTGGCCGCTAGCAGGGTGTAACCAGGTCGCCACACCCTCGAGTCAATACATGCCTCACTCGCATCTTCACCCTGAACTCATTTCCTCCCTTCTCCTGCTTCCTTCACGCATGCCTCTCTCTCTCTCTCTCTCTCTCTCTCTCTCTCTCTCTCTCTCTCTCTCTCTCTCTCTCTCTCTCTCTCTCTCTCCCGAGGTCAGACTCTCCTCCGTCTGTTGTTTCCTGCACGACAGTACATCTTGACCAACGCCCTTCTTACTGTCATACGTTCTATACGACCATTACCATCTTAAAGGACTTTCACCTCATGAGCCATCTCTAATGACCTCTTCACACATAACATTCTCATGTCTTCATCCTTCTCTCTATCAGTCCTCCTAACCCACAGTTTACCTAGCTGTTCATCCTTCCCCAGGGTTTAGTCTAGAAATTGGGAACCTAATTTCGGCATCATATATATATATATATATATATATATATATATATTATACCACGGAAATTATTTGATATCTGGTTTTATTTTTACCTCCATCTTGACCTATAAGGACATGGTTTCCACGTCCGAACCTCAGCGTTGGGGAAATCAATCCTTCGTACATGCATCATGCACCTTCCCTCATCCGTTCACCAGAGATGTCAGTGCACACAAGCAGCTTCTCCTCCCCCGTACTGCTCTGCTTCTCCTCCCCCGTACTGCTCTGCTCCTCCTCCCCCGTACTACTCTGCTTCTCCTCCCCCATACTGCTCTGCTCCTCCTCCCCCAACACCATCACTGTCCTCGCTGCCTCCACACTAAACTTCAGCCTCCAAGTCTTAAACTCACATCCACCACTTCCCGGTTCTTCACCGCCGTGCAGGATCATGTTAAAATCTGACCTCCCATCCCTGTGAAAAACTCACTTTTATCCGCATTCACTTTCTTCTTCTTCTTCCTCCTCCTCCTCCTCCTCCTCCTCCTCCTCCTCCTCCTCCTCCTCCTCTTCTTCCTCTTCTTGCAGACGTCATCGACTGAATAGACCCGGAGATGGATAGGATATTCTTACCCATCAGAATGAGTATTCCTCCTCCTCGTCAATGATGATATTCTTCTTACCAAGAAAAGTGAAACTTGGAGAAGTATTCGCCCTTCAGGAGAAAGTCAATATACTTTCCGTCTTGAGTTCGTTCATGTTTGTCTTATTTTGCCAAATGAATGACCCATCAGGTTATGCTAGGTCATTCTTCACTCTGTTGGGGAAAAGTAACATTATTCTTGCTTAACGAAGCTGGCATTCTCCTTCGTTAGCAAGTCAAATATTCTTTTCACTTAGTGAAGTTAATGTTCGTCCTGCCAGAGTCGATATTCATTCGCCTTAGCAAGGTAAATATCTTTCCCAGTCTTCATACTGAATATTCGCTCTACTTAGCATAGTGGATATTCTCTCTCCCGCGAGAGGTGAATATTCTTCATGTATGACTTAATCAGTATTCTTGCTTAGCTGAGTGACTATTCCCCTAACTTGTAAGCTAGTAATTTCTTTACCTAAATTAATATTCTCTCTTCCCAGCAATCTGAATATATCTTTCTACCCAGCGAAATGAATATTCTATCTATGCAGCAAAATTGATATTTTCCGTACCAAAACGAAGATTTTTCCCTTCCTAGTATAGTGAATATTCATCTCCACCCACCAAAATGAATATTCGTTGGACCTGGTGAAATTATAATAGCGAATATCCTCTCATCGTGTAAGATGATATTGGCCCTTCTTATAATTGTTTTTACTACATACAAATATATGTGTTTGTTCTTGTTCATCTGTCATCTGATGTTCACACTGGATTGTCCCCTGATTCACACTGATCTATCGTTACCTTAACTGCTGTTTACTGCGCTCTCCCTTCCCTCTTATTGTCGTCCTCACATTCCTCCCTAACACCTGCTACTTTTCAAAACCAATTGTAACTTGTTCATGACGTGAAGTAAATACAACCTCCACCTGTCCATTTTTCCAAGTGTGTTCGTGTTCGTCTCGCTCCCTGTTCTTTGCATGTAGACTTCCCTCCTTTTTTTTTTATGAATGTATACATTCTCAACACTGGTCTCTAGACTGGCTATCGTGATCTCGTATATGACCTTTCAAGTGGACGCATTAATTTCCCAGTGTGGTGAATGTATGTTCTCTCAAGCGTATAACACCTGTTCATCACCCGCTCTTCCTCCGGGGGGGGGGATTGTTCTTAGTTCTTCTTAGTAACAGATGGAACAACTTTCATGAAGATGTGGGTCATCGTTAGTCAGTGGGCTGGCTTGAGATCAGGCGTTCATGAGTTCTTATGCCCAATATGTTTTTGTCACACACTTCTATAACTTCCAGTTATAACAAGACTCGTTTCTTTATTTAGTAGCACCATTACAGAGCTGAATCTTAGTAAAATTTCCTTTTTATCTTCCAGGTGGCTCCTAAGGCATCCTCCGCTTCCTCACTGACAAGGTAAGAGGGAACAGTCCATAAATCTTTTTGTAATCTTAATACGAGAAGTAATTTCTGCTTGGTTGCTGAAGTGGAATAAAAGAGTTAGATTTGCCTACACAATACCATCTCCAGGTGTACCATCTCCTGGTGGTGGGTATGAAGTGAGTCTGTATGTTTGTATCAAGAAGACGTAGTTACGTTACCGTTGAAGTTATCAGTAGCGTCACGTTCTACCGTCGCAGGGAGAATCACTCTCATCCTAACTTTTCGGAACGGGTTCAGGTAAAGCTTCGAGTCAGAAAGAGTCTTTTTGTTCGAGTCGTCATAGAAAGAGAGACGTGAGTGTGTTCATTCGAATGTGTTAGTAGATAGGGGTAAACCTGATTCATTATTGGTGATGAATCTGTATAACTCGTATGGGTATTGCGTGTAGATAAGAGATAATGTTTAAGCTTCACTGATATAAGTATTAACGCTGGTCTTCCCACCTCCTCCACAAGACATGAAAGAGTCGTTTGAATCCTCCTGAATCCTCTTTAGGATTCATGTTAGATTTCAGAGGCTTCACGAATGGATGAACCTGTTCCATCCATGCCTCAGACGGTTCATGCACCTTCGAGCGATCTCTTCAACCACTACACATGTTCGTCTTGCTTCGACAACCCCACGTGGATTCCTCTGCATACTGACCAAGGACCAGATTAGGAAAGGTTGGCAGTGGAACAATGGGTGGGTGGGGGGTGCTTTTGGCGTAGGTATGTCCGAGTTATCTCCCTACATCGATGGCATGGGGTCCGCCGACAAGGCTTTCCATTACGACCACAATACATTACTGCTGGAGCTGCTCTGCTTAGCGCCGCCCTCACCTGTTGCTCCCCACCCATCGGCACAGACGAGGCTGCTTTAAGGTAAAGATGCTGTTAGGTACAGAGCTCTGAGGGCGACAAGGGAGCTGACAAGGTTCGCGGGATCTTCATTATCGTAGAGTTAAAAGACTCCTTCTCTCTCTCTCAACTCTACTTCTCTCTCTCTCTCTCTCTCTCTCTCTCTCTCTCTCTCTCTCTCTCTCTCTCTCTCTCTCTCTCTCTCTCTCTCAGGTACAGTAATACTCATCCATACATCTAGCACTTAAACCTGAGGTTTGTGCCAGTCATTGGCATCGCTCCCGTAAGCTGCAATTTACTTGCCTGGGAGATACAAATGACGACACGGCGGACCATTACGCTGGTTAAGAGAGGCGAGAGGGTAATTACCTGGGGTGTGCCGGTGGTCTGGTCTCCATACTGAGTCCAACCGCAGGTATTTCTTCCATAGATGCTCCGTCACCTTGCCCTCTGGCTCACTCCAGTCTCTCTCTCTCTCTCTCTCTCTCTCTCTCTCTCTCTCTCTCTCTCTCTCTCTCTCTCTCTCTCTCTCTCTCTCTCTCTCTCTCCTGAACCTTGCAGTCCCATATATTTCTTTATCATTAGTATTATTAGGGTTGCCAGCAACGCTCAGAAATTCACCCACGTCCTCCGGCCACGACCATATATCATGATAGCTGGTTATCCTGTTTGTCTGTGCAGGAAAAAGCGCTCAGCGTCCTCGGTGAGGCAGTTGCACATTTAGAACAAGGGTTCCTCTCATAAACTGAATCATCGTAATGTTGGAGAGTTGGGTAGTGTGCGGTTGCGCAACTGTGACCCGGGTTTGTCTGGGGAGTGTAGTTTCAGATGGATGTATGAATATACTTAGCTGAAGTGTGAGGGTAGGATGAGCTTCTTGTTTCTGTGCGAAGAGGCTGGTCGGTGGTTATGAGGCTGGGACGGAAGAGTTCCGATAGTGTTGCATGGGATAATGCTCTTGTCTCGTTGAGCAGATGTTGATTGTGTAAGTCTGCTAAGCAGTTGGTGATCGTTTAGGGGTGGTCTGGTTCGAGTCTTGCAGTGTTACCGTGTATGTCTTGGGAAGGGTAAGTGACCAGACAGGTGGGGCTTAATTCAGTATGGAGCGGAACCATTGTTTGCAGATGATACTGAAGTATTCATTTGTCTCGTCCGAAACTTGTACCAGTGAGTGTTTTCTGAGGGTGTTTAGTGTGTAGGTTTTTTCCTTGATGTTTACGATGCAGGAAGTAGATTGTCACCTGAGCATCGTATGTGATGATCAGTCTGGAGTTGTCATCGTCCGGAGGAATCATGGTCGATTTTTCTTTTCCATTATTGTGCTGTTCAGGGATGTGGTTGGCTCATGGCTGATTCTGGGTAATGTTTCACGAACACGGCCGTGTGTCCTTTGGCAGATGGGATGTTTTCGTGTTGAGTAAACAGAATCTCGTTTGTAGGGACCAGAGACGGTGGTGGAGGTGTGAATTGCCTGTACTGTTGACCATCGTTGGCTACTGATGGTTTTGTGGATCACTGTGTGGAAACAGGAATGCCAGTGTGCTGTGTTTTGTCATTAATGAGGCCGTAATGGTGGTGTTCTGAATCTAGCTTTGTTCTGTTCTCATCACTGACGATGAGAGGTTTTCCATGATTGTGTTTGTCTTATAGCATCTATAACTAGTAGGGAGAATATTGAGTTACATTGCCTTATGTGTCCGGGTGGTATGTATATGTGGATGGCTTGGGTCATGATACTGTTAAAAATGGAGATGGCATGAACATAAGGTGGAAAATTGACCATTGTGAAGTTTAGGACGAACGACTTTATATTCAGTCTGATTTTATGTATATATATATATTGCGTTTTTTTTTAGTTGTTGTTGTGTCTTAAGTGATGTATAATCAGAGTGAGGAAATGATCATGTGTGTCCTGCTCCTTGTTTGCAGTGTTGGTGTTCAAAATGGTCATATCTGATGAAGTGGTAGGCTGGGAGGCAGGTTGTCTCGGTAATATATATATAAACATGAGCACCACCTTTTGATGGTGAGGTGGACAAGGCCTCTTAACCTTCTTTACAATCAAAAATCTTTTTTAACCTTTAAATGCTCTTTGCATTCACCGCCCCCTTCACTTACCGCGGTCCATGTATCCACGTCTCTACCACAACAAATATATATCTTCCCGCTCTCCCGTAAATCGTTTCTTGCGTCGGATCCGTTATCGATCCCTGCCATTATACAAAGGTCTGAACCGTGTTGATGGTGTCGTCTTGGATCGAAAGCTTGGAAGGCTGTGATCACGTCTCCCGTCTTCACTCGCTCCTCCAGACATAGGTCACTCACAGACTAGCATGCTCGTCCAGCATATCAGAACCTTCATGTCATGCACGGTGTCTCTTACATGGGCCATAGTGAGGGTGTATGTCATGCACGGTGTCTTACATGGGCCATAGTGAGGGTGTATGTCATCCTCGGTGTCTTACATGGGCCATAGTGAGGGTGTATGTCATGCACGGTGTCTTACATGGGCCATAGTGAGGGTGGATGTGGGCGTAACACCTGCAGAAGCTCTTTAATTATTTGTTCTGTTTTCTTCTTTTTTTTTTCGGTTGCTGGATGTAGCAACTTGACGCTGACGACGTTGATGATCCTGGCAAGTGATGTGACCATAGCCCGAGCTTAGCCAACCAGTCAGTCATGTGTTGCTACCAAGTGTGTGTAGCCTTGTGTGACCATACAGTATCTGTCACGGGTCCTTACTCATGATATGACTATTTTCATGTCTGAACATCCTGTTTTTGTATACACTTACAGATATTCGTACTTAAGTAACTGGTAAATAAATCTTAAAATACATGATCAAATGCATAAAAAGTGTACGAAAAAAGATTTTAAGAGAAAAAACCCATGGATGCAGAGATAGAATCCTTGAGAAGACACAGAGCAATAAAACAAGAACTGGAATAATAAAAGTCTTAAAAGGGATGATCGGAGCGACACAACTGGAACGACGAGAACGACAGTAAACTTCTTCCAGAGGCCATCCAGAACAGAGTGACCCAGGCGTCAAAGAGAACGGACCATCATAATGACGCGCTAAAGGAAAACGTGTGAACAAACGAGGTTGCAGCCGTCGGCTCTCCGGCAACGGACCATCGGATCCTGGACGCGCGGACCATCGCTCACGTACCCCACGGAACCTTCAGTAACAGGGTCACAGATCGCGGGGTCTCCGAAAGACATTTTAGCTTTTTTATATTTTTACCTGAAAGATGCCGTTGCAGGGAATGGTCATCACCTCCAACACTCACACCTACTTCGCTTCATTCTTTCTTTCTCTCTCTCTCTTTCTGTGAAAGAAACTTCTTTCATTATCTGTCTCCCGTTCGCCCATAGTTTTGCCCAGTCGTCGTATTTTCGTTCATTCATTTTTCTTCTATCTTTTTTCAGTCTCGTCAGCGTCTCATTACAATGTTCCTTATTCTGATCTCGGGATGACACATTACACATCAACTGACTGTTATATTTCTTTCTTGTACCTCTCCTGATGATATGATTATTACACGAAAGTGCACTTGGGAACTTATCGTGTTTCATTTCCCCGTGAACTCATAGGAAAATATATATATATATATATATATATATATATATATATATATATATATATATATATATATATATATATATATATATATCCCGGAAGACAAAGTTTATTTCTTTGTGTAGTTTGTACGATCATTATCTCGTCCCTCAGTCATGCTTCTTCCCTGAGCCAATAACAATGAACGCGGGACACAGTCATTCCTCATTGCGTGAAATAAACACCTCAGAATAGATGACGCCCATTTTTCCTCACTGGAACCGTTAGCGTTTATGGGTTCCTTGCTGTTGTAGCTATCAACCCCTCCCCCCCCCACCTTCCTCCTACTACCCTCCCTTACGTCACTTGTCGTAACCTCTGCCGCGAACGCAAATGTAGTACGTGGGTGGGTCGCGCTACACGTTTTGCCGTTCCATGACACAGGCGACGCCTGGAGACACACGTCTTCACAACACACACCGTCACACCGCGTCACACTTTCACCTACAGCGTCACACGAGAGAGAGAGAGAGAGAGAGAGAGAGAGAGAGAGAGAGAGAGAGAGAGAGAGAGAGAGAATGATAGATAAATAGACAGAGAGCGAAAGTACGTGGAATTATATGACAAAAATACATAACAGGAGACCTGTTGGTCTCTGACGAGGTTATCTGTTTAACGGTTCCTACCTTCTGTTAGAAGGGAAAATATCATCTTTCATTTAACAGTCATCCAGGATTTTCTCGAATAAATCTCTTTGTTTTTTCGTATACTTCTGCACTGTGTTATTAAGTACATCTTGGAGTTATATGATCCAGTGTTTGAGTCATTAATGTGATCCAGTGTTTGAGTCATTTATGTGATCCGGTGTTTGAGTCATTTATGTGATCCAGTGTTTGAGTCATTTATGTGATCCGGTGTTTGAGTCATTTATGTGATCCAGTGTTTGAGTCATTAATGTGATCCAGTGTTTCATTCGTCTGGTGACCAGGTAACGCGCCTCACTCATGCTTTTCCTGGTCATATGACCTTCATTATACGTGCTTGTATCTTGGTCTGGTCTGGTCGTTGAAATATATACGTTCATGATTGATTTTTTGCCAGTTTTCCTCCATTTTGCCAGTTATCCTCCATTTTGCCAGTTATCCTTCATTTTGCCAGTAATCCTCCATTTTGCCAGTAATCCTCCATTTTGCCAGTAATCCTCCATTTTGCCAGTAATCCTTCAGCGTTTTGAAATCCCGCATGAGATCGCCCCTTTAGGCATTGGCGGTCTTGTACGAGTAAGTGAATTCACTTCTATGCGTCCCTCCTCGTATGGCTGGTTTCGAAGCCGTGTTCTTAATCTGGTAAAGAAATGTTTTCGGGCGTCTCTCTCTCTCTCTCTCTCTCTCTCTCTCTCTCTCTCTCTCTCTCTCTCTCTCTCTCTCTCTCTCTCTCTCCCTCATTGTTTATCTACAAACGTTTTACCGCCCGCCCGTCAATTTCTCTTGTACTCGAGACGGGAGGCGACAGAACGCTTGCAGATCCGTCGTGGTGGCTGATTGGTCGACCACCTTAAAAAGAAAAAAAAAAGTTCATAAAATTGCTTGTTGAGTGACGGGATCTGATGGACAGATGAAGCTCGAGAGATGTTAAGTCAATGATAACATTAGGGGATTTCCACCCCCAGTTACTGGTGAGAGAGGAGTATAATGTTATATTAAACCCGTGTGTGTGTGTGTGTGTCTATGTGTGTGTGTGTGTGTGTGTGTGTGTGTTTGTACCTTGTACGTGTACTATTTCGTATGTGTACGCCCTTATATACACACCCTCAAGCTTACGCCAGGTAACGATTCATTGACCAACTCCAAAAGAGGAGGATGAACGGCTGGGGTTGGCCTTGAGCCTGGTGCACTGCTCTGGCCTCGTCTGCAAGAACAGTTGTACGATCAGGATTCGTATGGTTCACACATGCTAGAACTGATGAAAAGAAGATATAGGAATCATTCACTGGAAAATGATGACCCAGCATACGTGTATTTTATGCCAGTGTCTACCATGTGTATGAGAAGTCGATCATTAAACATACAGTTAACGGTTACTGGCGTTTACCTACAACACTGGATAGACCAGCTACGTAGAGTCACCTCCTGCAAGGCTTCCACGGCAAGGATTGAGGTCGTGGAGGACCAGGATGTCACTTCATAATGCCAGACTCATGACCTTATATATGTTGACTAAGATTAAACTACGCTTGGTAGCTAATAATACTTCTGTATGCAAAAGCCATGGAAATCAAAGAGTTCATGGGTCACTTATCTCAGAGGTCAAAGTTCAAGAGTCTTTATGAACTCTGTGTCAGTGTACAATTCGAGGCCAGGAGTATACACAGTAATTTTTCGATTCTACATTTACGAGAAGACGTCACTTGTGGACAGACATAAGGTCACATTTACTCAAAAAAGACACATGTGCTTAATTTATTCATGTATTCGAGTTGGAGACTTTGTCTGGCCTGTGTTGATTGGATCGTTACGATTATTAATAGATTAAACGCGATATTTCGGGTAATGTTTATTTAGATCTACCCCAGGACTGGTGGCTGAGAGAGTCGTGGTGTCCTCCAAGACATCTTGCTAAATGCTGCTGCATCCCAAGGATGCGCTACTTCCAGTTGAAGGGCAATGTAGACTCATTTGGAGTGAAAAGTTCTTTGATGAGACTGTACTCCCAGTGATACAGCCTCTCTATAGGTGACTTATCAGTAACCTCGAGCAGGCGCAGTCCGGTAACACCGTCAATATAGATAGATTATCTCAATATGGCATCTTATGTTCCGATGCCAATATTTCCAGACATATGTTTTAATAGTATTATGCCACGTTCGCTCCGTCCTAGGGTACTCAGTATGGCCAGAGTTGGACGATAAACGTCTCGTGGTTCGAACCTGGATCTCGAGTACTCTTTCCACTCCCCTGGTCATGGCCAGCCACACCTGTCCCCGTTCTACCCCAACATTCTTTCCCGTTGTCAATGCTAATTAAGTGATAAATATCATCGCCAGCTACACGACTGATAGCTTTCCTCTGAACTTTACACATTTAGATAAAAACTGAGGATATTGCTTCACTTCTCCGGCGGAATAATTGAATAATCTGTAAGCGATGATTAGGGATGATTGAAGGACGTTGCAATATAGTTGTACGTACATACATGCCAAGCTGTGTGTGTACGCTCGAGGTGTGTGCGCGCGCACACACACGCCCGATCACACCCCAAGCTGTTGGGCTTGGAAGGTTTGGTACAGGGAACCCGTCTGATCCCACGTCCTGATAATGCACCTCTGGACTCAGATGAGATTAGCAGAGCTCTCGTCTCCTGTCTGTGATCGTTGCTCCCGCGCGCGCGCGCGCACCTACCTCGCCACTGCTGGACTGGTGGTTGAAGGGTTGTATGTCAGCTCACAGTGAACCCTGGCAGGTAGAAGGACGTAACCCTCTGCTGTGTCTTGTCTCGTTACCACCTCTTCATCACATGGGCCACCAGATGAACCCACACATATTACGTTCATTATTTTTTTCCGAAGTTATGAAAATAATACGAAAGTTGTGTAGTCCATTTGCATATATTGTCTCCCTGTTTGCTCATGAACTTTTCTATCCTTCCTTGTATTCCTACTTTGAAAATATGTTATATGTAACCTTCTTCTTGCGTGATTGTGAATGATAAGTGGAGATTGGATGACGGGTTAGAAAAAAAAAAAAATAATTTACTCCGATGAATATCCACCACGCCCTAAGCTCGCTACACTCTCGGCGGAAGGTATAAAATGGAACATATACTGGGGCGCCGCTAAGGCCCATTTCTGTGAGGTCCTTGGGCGGGCAGGCACCCCTCCAACGCATTGTGGGGGTTATACGTGTAGCATCTACAAAGGGATTCCGGTAGGAAGTTTTTAGATGGAGTAGGGTTCGTAATGCGATCGTACTGAGTTCCTGCAACTTCAAGGCTGCGCACCAGTCAGGAGCAGGGAAATGATGGACTCCTTCAGGGCGTGAAGTTCCTCGACGTGATTGTTACTCCCTTTCGTCCGCTGACGACGATACGGCCTCGCCGAAGGTAAGGAAGAAGTAGTTGTAGTTATTGTAGTAGCAAATAGTGGTAGCAGTAGCAGTGCTACTGTAATAGTAGTAGCAGTAGTATCAGTAGTAGTAGTATAGTAGTAGTAGTATCAGTAGTAGTAGTAATAGTGGTAGTAGTATCAGTAGTAGTAGTAATAGTGGTAGTAGTATCAGTAGTAGTAGTAGTAGTAGTAGTAGTAGTATTGTAACGTGTAATCGTAGAATTGGATCCTCATATTGACTCGTCCAGTCCGAGATGTGCAGCTATGTTTATTGTTGTTAATAGGGTCTTTCCCCACTTCCTCTTTACTATAGTCTGCCCACCTTTTACACACACACACACACACACACACACACATTACCTTTTATTTTGTTTCTTGGAGGGAAGGAATTTTCTTCCATTCGAAAGTGTCATATGTGAAGTCGTATGTGAAGACTAGAATAGACAGTCTTGCCAGCATACAAGAACCTCATCATGGTATATAATGTGGAGGTAAGGAATACATCACAATCTAATTTTCGGATCTGTATGTAAAGAAAACATTGTTTTATTTCTTTTCCCAAAGTCGGTTTTGTGCCTTTATTGGCCCATCATCAGAATTTATTTAGAATTTATGTGATTTATTTCATTTTTACTTTTGCTATTGCCTCAGGACTATTTTCTGTGAGAGAGTCCTAGCGTTACGTAGGACCTTTCTTAAAAGCCCTTGCTGCCCAAGGTTGCGTTATTTCCAGTAGCAGGGAAATGTAGATTTCTTTTGGAATGAGAAGTTCGTCGACGAGACTGTATTTCCAATGGTACAGACTCGTCAAAGTGACTTTCCACTCTAAGTGTAACCTCGAGCGGGCGGGGTACGGTAACACTATCATTAGAATATATATATATATATATATATATATATATATATATATATATATATATATATATATATATTTATATATTGATTCATGATCATCAAACATGACGGTGTGCCGTCACAATGGAAAACGTGGGAAAGAGACCCACACCACAAGTTCCCTTACCTTGATCCCCATTTTCTATCCTAATCACACTTATCCAGAATAAAGACGTGTGGGAAGGATCTCTGTGTGGGACCTTACCTATCACCCACACGAACTCCGGGACGTCACATTCCAGAAAACAAACATACAACGGAACTGTGGGGTTTTATGGATAACCTGCCCACGTCTGCCTCTGATTTCTTCTTCATCGTTCCCTTACTCATCATCATCATCATCATCATCATTATTATTATTATTATTATTATTATTATTATTATTATTATTACTATCATCATTATTATCATCATACCCCAAGAACTACTTTCTCAGTGATTCACGGCTTTTGAAGCTTCAAGGCTGCGCTGCAATCAGGAGCAGGGACAGGATGGAATCCTTTAAAACGAGTCCTTTTACGAGACTGTTTCGTCATCTGACGACGACACAGCCTCGCCAGAATGTGACTGTGTTCACTCGTGCTGTACAACCTCAGGCAGGTGGAATCTCGGAACAGTATTTAAACGCCCTACTCCGCCCTGGTCAGAGAGAATCGCATTTAAATTGCATCAGCAGCGAGACCACATGTATTGTATCTCTGGTGTAGGACTGAAACCTAACATGTCGATGGAATGTCTCTCCTGATGCATAATTATTCGGATCCTGTTCTTCACAGTGATCAGATGTTTTTGTGTGTTGACCTGCACGTGAAAACAATTTCAACGACACAGAAGCAATAAACAATAAACGCTTGGCACTTATGCCTGAGTATTATTAAGAATTTATGGTACCCATCGGAAACCAGTCCTGTGTTGTTGTCTTTCTCTTCTGTTGTTATTTTTTTGATTGTTCAGAAAGAACATTATGGAATTCGGAAACATAAAGTTTTCTCCTTTTTTGCCGTATTTTCCTCATTATTTTCCTTTTATTGTTTTTCATTTTTCTTATACTGGTTTGCAGGTAGGAATAGTTCGCTGTGTCAGACTGGGAATAAAAGATCTAGCAAACAGAAAAGCAAGCAGCCTGATATTGCCTCTCTCTCTCTCTCTCTCTCTCTCTCTCTCTCTCTCTCTCTCTCTCTCTCTCTCTCTCTCTCTCTCTCTCTCGTATATCATGCTTGCTTTCTTACATATCTTTTATGTCCTGTTGTGTACAGAATGGGGAGAATTTTTCCCTTCGAAATCAGCTCCATAGAGTAGGAGCAAAACTCAGGCGAACACACATATCACCTTGCCCCTCTGCCTCACGCATATATCATCAGGTTACTACGTACGTTCGTATGTTTCAGAAATGCATGAACACAAAGACAAAGTGTTTGATTTTTACACAATTATGTTCATAGTGAGATGGTAGAAGATGCCTCGTATGTTATGGCAAGAAAATGAATAATGCAGAAGATTATACGTGATTCATTGTTCAGTCGCGTTACTAAACAGCAATGACGATGTAAAGAACATGACGAACATGAACGTATTGATCACGACGTGGGTCACAATAATGATCAGAATAGATGCGTGACAGCGGATGTTATCTCGGCTGAAGTGGAGTCTTGCGTCCCATTTTCTTCTAAATCTTTATAGTTCATCCCCCCAACCTCCCACCCCTCAGTCATGGAGTGATCGCTCCTGCTGTGGTGCGTGTCCTATCTGGGACAGGGCGCAGCGGCCCGTGTGAAACTCTTCCTTTCCTCCCTCCGACTTTTGGCTCGAACTAAATACCAACTGCCAGAGTCAGGCAACACCTCCGTAACAAAGAAGTGTGTGCTGATTTGACTTATATTTTGTTATCACACATGACTTCCTTTTAGTCCTTATCCTGAAGCCTCTCCAACAGCTTGTCTGAACTCAGCCATTCCTCCTCGCTAATCAGTCTGTGGCTAACTCTCCACGCCTGATCAAGCCGATCGTATCGTTACCATTTCTCCTCCAATTCCACTTCTGAGGATTCCGTTTGTAGTCCACTTATTCCCACTAACACTGAACGTACAGCTTCTCCTGTATTTCCCTCGTCCAGTATCGTCTATGTACTCTACCAGTCTACAAGTAAGCGAGGCTTATGATCCGGATGGCATGATCATTTCTGGTTCTTAGAAGGTTACGCCTCCGAACTAAGAACGATCCTTGTTCGCCAGCCTCTCTCAAGCTGCCCAACACCCAGGGTTGTCTTTCCTCTTGCAAGCATTCCTCTGTGCAGCCCATCCATCCCTCTTGGCATGTATGATGGTAGTGGAGGTCAGAGGGCTTCTGTGCGTGTATGTAACACATGATGAACGTGGGAAGGAGAATCGTCCGAGGACGGTAGGGCGCGTTGAGCGGCTTGTAAAAATGAGGGACGCATGTTAAGGGTCTTGAGGGATGTCTTAGAACGTGGCTTGATCGACGGAGATTAATTATGGCCATCGAAGAGCACGTAATAGAGCATAAGGAGGTGTATCCCAAGCTTATAGTGAATAAAGGAAGGATCATCTCCAACGGAGGAGGTTTATAGGGCTTTTGGGAAGCGCTCTGAGACGTAGCAGTGGCTAAGAGACGAGACGAATCTGTAGGAGTTAGATTACGCCAGCCGCTGGGGACGTGGGAGAAGAACTTTAAACGACACCCTCCGCCCCCTCCTCCTCCTCCTTCTGGTCTTCCCTGGGGACAAGTCTTCGCCACATAGAGTCGTGGAGGCCGCTGCAGCTCCCACGGGATATCCTCAGTGAAGAACAATCTAAATTCCCAGCCTGATATCACATTCCCAGGGGATCATGTCGTCATGGACGCAACGCCCTTTGTGTAGTCTGTCACGCCCACATGACCCTCGCCAGATGCACTTCGGCATGCAGTAGCGAGCAGGGCCGCACGCACGCGCCTTCCGTAATTATATTCGAGAAAAATATTGTCACTGAAGCCAAATACCGTGGACAGAAAATCCGTCCCGTGCAAACACTGGATCTTTTATCAAGGATATATTCATAAGTCATTTTTATTCTTCCTTGTTCTGGTAACAATGAGGGGAAAATATCGGACTTGAAACTCGATATTGCGTCCCTGAGGTTGAAGAATAACGTAGCCTTCTTACACCGGGACGTAAATTCGAAACTCACGGGTCTTCTTTGGCGATTCTGAGTCCTAAAGGAAGCATGAGATGATCAGGTGACCGAGTATCATGCCTCACCGCCAGCCATACGTCAGCCCAGTGTTCACATTACACGAGGAGGAGATGATGGTCGTGCAGTCTCGTCAAGATGACAACGCACCAAGACTCAACCAGGTTCTCCCTGTGGAGACGTCCTTGGTGGAGTTCGTGCAGTCCTCGGTGCTTCACCCACCTGTAGCGGTAATGCCTTGAGAGAAGTTTCCACAGGAGGAAAAAATAAGAGATTCTCTTTTAAGACCAGCGTGGTGATATAGCGGTCTCCTGCTGTGGAACCAGCTTAACCGCCTGCTTGTCTCTGTGGTGGTGTGGTGTCTCCAGTTTCCTGACCCAGTACCACCAGTCCCTGTGGTGATAATGTGAGCTTGGCGACAGTGTGGTTTGTAAGTGGTGCAGCCACGAACATAATGTAAACAACTTGGTTGTCGTCTGGTTGCCAGTAAAGTCATCCCAAGACTTGCAAGAGTTGAGTCGCACTGTCCTTCAGTACGTAGACCACGAGGGCGTCTCTCGTCTCCACAAGATCCTTTGTGGCGGATGTAATCCACTGCTCCAACGATGCTGGAGGCCCTGACGAATGCTGGAGGCATTGACGGATGCTGGAGGCTCTGACGGATGACCTGTGATTTGTCTTCCCGAAGGTCATCCACTACTCGGGGAAATATGTGTGTGATCCAGTGGAATTGTGCACGTGTCCTGGGGTGGCAGTTACGAATCTAGAAATCATCTTGTTCGAAAACACAGCTTCTGAAATACATGCAGGCCAGTTACGGACGGGAGGTGCTGGAAAGGAAGAAGGAGGGAGAGTGTCCCGACCTCCATGACGTATATGATCATGCTGCTGCTGGCTATGCTGCCAGTGATGCTGATTTTCCCGTTGCTGGTGACTATTTCTCATGACGATGCTGTTGCCTGTTGCTCGTAAGGTGACATCTTTACTGTTTGCTGTTCCTGTTGTCGAGTCTCCTGTTCTTTACTGCTCCTTTTATTGTTTCTTCTGCTGTTTACTGCTCTTGTGGCTGCTTTGTGCTGCTGTTTCTGCTGAGATTGCTGCTGCATCTGCTCAAAATATGTTGCTGTTATTTCTCGCATAGCTCCTGCTTATATTGCTGTTCTCGTTACTGTTTCTGTTGCTTCGAACACTTCTGCTTCTCACTGTGCAGCTGCTGCTCTGCTTATAATGGAGCAGCTTCCCAGAGCGCTGCTGTTTCTGCTGCTCATGAGATTGCTATCGTGCGTCAGAGTATTGCAGGGACTCGAGATGTTTTTGTTGTATATCTTTTGCTACAACGTCTGTGTTGCTGCTATGCTGTTGCTGGATGCTGTATTATCACTGCTGCTGCTGCTGCTGCTGTTCTTGACACTGCTGCTGTACTTGCTCCTCCCGTTGCTACCGTTGTTCTGAATGCTACTACTTCTGTTTGAAATGGCCTTACTTCTGTTGTTTATGATTATAATGCTGCTGCTGTGGTCATGATGCTGCCGATGTGATACATTTATAGATGTGTTCCTCCTGTTACCTGTATTGTTCCTGTTAACTGGTACCGTTGGCACTGGTATGGTTTAACACTGGTACTGTTGGCACTGCATCTAATAGTGTCATTGTTACTGTTGCTCTTCCTTACCGCTTACCACTGCTGATGGCGTTACCGCTTACCTGCTGTTACCGTTACCGCTTACCTGCTGATACCGCCGGTACTGCTACTGGACTAGCTGCTGTTCACGCTTCATGAGGACGAGGTCAGACTGGAGCGCCCTGAAGGAGTCTCTCCGGGAGACCACCAGCGCTGTTAACTCCAGACGCAGTACAGACCCACCCGTTTGGAGGTATTGGGGGAGGGGGTCCTCCTCCTCCTCCTCCATGCTCCCCCAAGCGTAAAAAGGTCCCCTTTTTTACCCCCCTCTCTCTCTCTCTATTTTTCTTTTTCTCTCATCCTCGAGACGAAGGGATGATGGACGACTCGAACAGTCTGGTTCATGTCACCAGGGACGTCCTCGCTGTGTTCCCATACGGAAATCAGAGTCGGTCTCGGTCACCTTCGCTGGTGTTGCCTATGGTTCCACTCCAGTGGCAGGTGGGACTGCAGCAGCTTCCTGATATAGGGATGGTTGCTCCTGACGGAGGGAGGGTGGTGGTGTGGGTCTGTACTGCCGCTGGCTCCAGGTCGGGGACGATTTAAAGTGTGAAGTTGGGAGCAACGTCGAGTGGGGACGTCCTGTGAAGAGCCAGGAGAACCGAGCAGGAAATTGGAAAAGTGACAGACAAGATAGTGATAAAAGTTAAACTAAAGACTGTTATCAAGATGAAAGGGAAGGTTCAGCCGATATTTCAGAAATCATGTGATGAATGAAAGTCGTTAAACTTTTGGCTGGAATCTAAGCCGAGGTTTGAAGTAGAGACCAGGAGATGCCAGAGTAAGTCTGAACAACGTATGGGGTTAACAAGCCTGGTAGTTAACAAGCCTGGTAGTATACAGGCCTGGTAGTATCCAAGCCTGGTAGTATACAAGCCTGGTAGTATACAAGCCTGGTAGTATACAAGCCTGGTAGTATGTATGTAACATAGAACACCAGGTAAGGACGCGGGTGTAGGGTCATCACCAGCAGAGATTGCTGTAGGTAACATTACACGTGGCTGGTGGGGCAGTCATCTCCACACAACCAGGAATCTGGAAAGCATTTTAGTGTAGGTGTGGAAGTCTAGAAGTTTAAAGCTGTTTCTCTGTCATGAATTCCACAGCTTCTGTAGATGAGTTTTGCGTCGTGGGCGCCTGTAAATATAATGGGTCGGAACATTACAAGTCTTGATGCTCAAGGATGGTGAAGGGCAGCGAAGCAGAGCTGGAAGACATAAAAAGGGGACGTGGATGTGGGTGCTGGAAAGGGCAGAGGGAAGACTAGACTGGAAGGGAGGGTTAGTACTGGACTGGGAGACTGGTAGAGGGAAGCTTGAGTCGGTGAAGAGGACGATATACTGGACTGAAGTGAGAGGACTTGACTGCTAGAAATTGGAGGACGGACTGGCAGCGGTGTGGAGAGCACTGTGCTAACGTCTTGGTTACATGCTACTGGACTGGGAGGATCTGGAGGACTTCAGCTGAAGAGGTTGGGGCTTCGTCCGTACTAGGATGTTAGAACCGGGTTCGATAGTAGTGGGAGGACTGGAATGGAACGGTGTGGAAGGAGTGAATTGGGATGAGTCAGATGTATTGGAAGAAAAGAAGTAAGATTAGTGGGAGGACTGAAGCACAAGGCTGGATGAAAGTGGACGAAAAAGATGGATGAGTATGAGATAATTGTGCTGAAGACGGCGGATGGACTTTGCCAGAGGCCAGTGGGAGAACTGGATGAAACTGGGTTGAAATACAAGGTACACTAGGCTGTGAGACCAAAGAATGGTGGAAATTTCTCATTAGTTTATCGAGTGGGACAAATTAACTTGTGGTGAATGTGTAGGGTAAACATAACTCGAAATATCAGTGAGTTATATGTGCTGCAAAAGTGAGAGTTTTGCGTAAAACCAAGGTGATGTTTGGCTTAGAAAAATCGTTAGGCTACCTAATTATACGAAGAGCATCAGGAGGATGTAGGCTGCAGAGGGTCGTGTGAAGTGAGGTAGATTGATGAGTAGAGTGTAGTGTACCAAGTCTTAAATATAGGAATGGTTACCTGCAGATTTCCAAGATTGAGAAGTCAGAGATGGAACGAATTGAGTGAATGCTGGGTTAGAGGGTAGTGAGAGTAATTAGGTATAGGGTTGGGCGGGTTAAGGGTATAAAGGAAACTATAGTGACTTAAATGAACCACAAGACTGGAAGCAGATGGTACATGTAACGTTCAAAATCAAGTTTCTTCATCACCATCAGTGCTCACATTATACCGCTCCTCAGTTACAACATCACTTTCATTTACTGTAAAATATTACTTCGTGTAATAGTATAACTTCTTCGATGCCCGGACGAGCGAGTCATCGTCCATCAAACCACAGAAAATAAAGAAAATCTAGTGTGTGTGTGGCGGGGTCTGCTGCGGTCAGCATAAAGATCAAGGCAATCAGAGGTGCAACACTTTCCCCAACACAGGTGCCCTTATGAGTGTGGCCATTGTACGCTGCCAGACCCGCTAGTGATAGTCCAGGAACATCTCTGACCCACTTACCCTGTCATACCGTAATGTCACGAGTCATTACTTGCCATTAACCGCCAGCATTTGTCATCCATTAACAATAGTGATGTTAATAGTGTGTGTGTGTGTGTGTGTGTGTGTGTTTTTTTTATAATAAAATTTGTTTTTATATACTTTGATGTGTGATTATGTAGGTGATATAAAACTGCATGGATAACACATGAGCTTGTAGATAATATGGAAATGAATACATGTTTTCTGATGAAAAATATTTAAAAAAAAAAAATGATAAGACTTGCTTAAATGCGGGTATGTCAATTCCACGGCTTCAGTGTGAATATTTCTCGGGTGTACAAACAGTGTGAGGATGTGTGTGTGTGTGTGTGTGTGTCTGTGTGTGTGTGTGTAATTTGTTTGGGTGTGGCGCTTCGCACGCGTCCCTCGCACGCACGAGCGCCGCGTGCTCGACACCCCGTGAGAAAACACTGAGGTCACTCCTGTAGTTGATTGTGCTCACGACTCGTAGATGCTGCTCAGGCCTGTTGTGCTCACTGCGCTCCGTCGTTCGCGCAGTCTGTGCATCGCATGTTCTTTGCGCGCTCTCCATGCCAACACAGCTCTCTGGTAATGCAGCAGAGGACGTGGTGTGGTTCTTTACACTCGTGCTCTGCGATCGTGGCACTGATTCCTTCAGGTGATCTGTGAGTTTTGAGGCTAATTGAACGTTAATTACGCTGCAATAAGAGGCTATATATATATATATACACACACAGGTAGGAAGCACCGTTGTCATGGGCCACAGTCCTGTGTGTGTGTGTGTGTGTGTGTGTGTGTGTGTGTGTGTGTGTGTCGGGAGGAGGGATGGGGGATGGAGGGGTGTTGTTGGTAACTCGTCCACCCCGGGATGGTGGGGAGGGGTTCCTCATCCCTGACGATCATTAAGTACGTACAGAAGCCGTCGACCAAGAGAGGTTGAGAGGGACCTTCATCGAACGACCCGACCAGACTCTCCCTCAGGCGGGTCGCACATCCGAGTCTATTCGATGAATCATTTCACGAAACTCCGAGACGCATGAACGTCCCGTGACTCTCACGGAGGAACCCCACAACATGTACAAGACTGGCATTAAGTGTGTATCATTCTGACCTGTTGACCCAAGCTCCCCTGGGGCGTTCAGCGATCAAGTCACGGAGAGGCGATATCTGCAAAGGTCTCCTCCCCAGTATATACTGCAGGACCCACTACTGTGGCACATGACACGTCCTTCCATGAAAGTACAAGACTAATAGATTTTATATATACATACAGATATATATATATATTATAAAGACTCACTCTACGTTTGTTTCCTTGGCCTGTAAAATAAATATTAATAGATATCTAATCGAGGTAGGCAGGGTGTGTTTCTTTGATACCCTGCTACACACTTTACACGCACACACACGCACTCGATCCTTTTCGTGAGTGTTTGAGTCTGTCTAGTGGAGGCGGTAACGTCGTTTGGGATCCATTTCTGTGGAGTCGGATCCTGTGGGTTTCAATGTCTCGACTGCAGAAGGTGGTCGGTAAAACGTGCGTTCCAGTTTACAAGTGGGACGCGACGCGTGATGATTCAGAAGAACAAAGTAAATTCCTCTCTATTTATATTATTTATAGACTTTGCCTCCATATTAATGATGTGACTTTTGCCGTAAGGGAGGGTTGCTGTTGCGCTGGGCGTTGGCTACTAAATTGTCTTCGATTTTGAGAAAAATTCACATTGATTTCGTCACTTCGTGAATGACTCTTCTAAAAAATATGTAATTAAAGACGATCTTACCTTGTACTAAATCTTCAATAACTTAGTCGTCAGTCACGTTCCAGTCCACATTGAGACTAGAATAAGATACAGAAGTATTAATATCTAGTAACGTAAAGATGAAGAAAATGTTGGGAAATGTAGAGCGACGCATGCAACCCCGCGCTGTGTTGACGTGCCAGTTGGGAAGTGATTCCGCTGAACTACATCGTCGGGGGAGTTTGGGCGCCCCAAGTCCACCTCACGAGATCGTGAGACGACGCCTGGGGCGCTGTGAGGGAGGGCAGGAAGACATGGATTATTGAGGGCAAACGTCAAAAGACATCTGCTTTATATATAGTTCTCTTCATCCACCAGTCTGAGTGAGGCTTGGCGATGAAGCTGATCACACACTCCCCTCATCTGCACGTCACCGGGGAATGATAATAATAACATGTTGCTGTAGTTGGATGTGAACCTTGGCTTTTATTTAGAGCACATATGTTTCTTTTAGACACACACAGGCCGTCCTAGATCTCACTCCGTATTATATTTATTCTACGTTACAAAATATATTTATATAGAAAATGTCTGTAGATATGTAATTATGAATCTTTTAGGTTGATTAAAATGAGAAAGTACAGTCTCGTGTGTGTGATTACATTTCCCTTTCTGATCTCATGAGGACGAGGAGAGTGGGTGCAGGTGGGGAGGACTCGTCTGTACGACGGCCCATCTTGTACAGCTACAGGTCTGTACGTGAAGACTTCTGTCACCTGGCTAGTCTGACACATACCATGAAATTTGACTTTGTACTCTCTGCCTACATTATCAAACGTAAAAGAGACAATTTTTCTCAGGTTTTGCAGTTAAACACCATTCAGTTTACACATTTTGTGATTTACATTGATATTTACAAACATGAACAGACAGACTTGCCCTGTGTAATGTAATTTAGATTCTTCTGCTTACCCACACAGGCGGGTAGATCTGTCCCTCACCACCAGTTTCTTCTGTCATGTTTTATATTCGTTATGAGAGGTGGTCAGGGAAACCCCATCATTCACTTGGTTTCTACATTAGGCAGGAATCCTGTACCATGTGGGTCCGCCTCTTGAGTCCTTACACTAAGTGTGACTCGGTCATTTCCCTTAGTGCTCATGGTCGAGTTTTGTGTTTTATTTGAGTTTATCCCAGATGTGTCTGCTTCCTTGTATCCCTACTTAAGTACATCCCAAGTGTGCCTGCCTCTTTATATCCTTGCTTGAGTGTATCCCAAGTGTGTCTACTTCCTTATATCCCTACTTAAGCTTGCGTGTAGTCGTCTCTAAGTACCTCTCATTGATTTCTTTGTGATCGTATGTCGAGTGTATCCTTACGTGAGCAAGTTCATACTTAACTGTATGTATCATGCCTGTTTATATGCGTCGTCAGCAGTTCTCCTGGACCAACACGACACAGAGATCAGATGTGGTGGCTGGACGTCCCGTCATACAGGTGAGGTATTGTTCTTTACATATACTTCTAACCGTAGTATAGCATAACAGTAGTTCTAACTATATCATAACAGTAGTTCTAACTCCAGCATTAGTCTGAAAACTAGTGTTAATATTAACTTTAGTCACTGTAGCACTAACCTTTGAGAACCATCACTGGCAAAGATTCACTTGTGATATTCTGGATCGTTCAAATGCCAGGTTACTGATGCACGTAGCCATCCAGTTAGAACCTCAAGTAAGGATCGTTCCTTTAAGTAAGGATCGTTCCTTTATGATACAGGAAGAATTAAAAAGTTGTATACATATAGTCGGCGAACCATTAAGTTTAAACATTACATCCGAATACCTTTTACGGCCGTGTAAGTTATCATTGGAACATTACATTGGTATGTACGTATCTGTCCAGCGCCGGAAGCAAAGGTAACTGACGGGCTTATACCAGAGTTTCCGTGTCACTGAGAGTGTATGAAGAAGACGAAGCAACGAAAGTGCCTTCTTTTGGATCCTAGGAAGAAGTGAAGAGAATGGTAAGCAAGATCATGTAGTAAGCAAGGGCTGTAGGAAGGGAAATAAAGGTAAGTAGATATGTAAATGATATGATTATCTTGATGATAACTCACCCACATTCTTTATATCCATTATGCTTCTTGTACGCGATATCATGCTAGAGTTAATTGATCTCTCACGGAATGCTGGGGGGTATTATAGTCAGGGGTAGGTCTACAGTTTGCTGACGATGTCGGTCTGGTGGCAGACTCGAGTGAGACACTGAAGAGGCTGGCATCAGAGTTAGGGGGAGAGAGAGAGAGAGAGAGAGAGAGAGAGAGAGAGAGAGAGAGAGAGAGAGAGAGAGAGAGAGAGAGAGAGGAGAAAGTTAAGAGTGAATGTGAATAAAAGTAAGATGAATATGTTCATCTTAGGAGTGAGACAGGCTGCTTGGAGTGAGAGTTCGATTTCAAGAGACTGTAAAGGAAGTACGTTGTTTTAGAGACGTGGGAGCGTATAAAATTCTGGGAGCTAAAGTGGGCCAGAGGGTGGCCATGGGAGCTAGTAAGATCCTGGGTGCGTTGAGGGGCGTGTGGAGAGGGAGGTCCCGGTGTGTGAGGACACAGATGGGTGTGCTTGATGGTGCAGTAGTACCGACGGCCGAGTATAGACACGAGGCGTGGGCCATAGCCTCGTGGGCCATAGAAGATATAGCCTAGAGGAGGTTGGATGTGTTGGAAATTCAATGCTCTTTTGGTGTGTTGTGTGAGGAGGGTTGATGGAATAAGGAAGGATGGGGTAGAAGACAAGCGTGCTAGTATGTGCGAGTAAGCTGAAGATGGGTGTGCTGCAGTGGCATGGACACAAGAATGGGTTAGGTCCTACCGTCGTGGTCAAAGAGACCACCTTGCTACAGCAGCTGTGTTAAGATTGATGCGTTCGACCACGTGTGTTGACACAATTGCTCGTACCCGGGAGACTTCACCTCATACACCACCTTGTATATGTATATCACGGCTGAGGTATATAAACCTACACCTTCAACACAGGTGGAAGCAAACACGACGCTAACCTTCCCCAAGACACAAGTATACGTCCTCTATATTTTCTCGTTTCACTTGTTTCTCTGGCTTAATTAAGTTTCCCCACAGTACGAATTTCCAATATCTCTTCTCTCTTTTACTCATTTTTGAGTGTCAAACTTTCCTACAGAACGCGTCTAAGCCTGTAGAGTTCTGGTGTCGTCTCCCAAGATGGTGTCTCTGCTCAAACCTTCTCTGTTTAACGTCCTTTATCATTTTTCGTTGACGCTTTCCTTTCCTCAAGCATTTTTATTCAAAATCTATATTTCTTATCGTCACTCCCAAAAGGACAAAATGATAATGCCTCTCACATCTTAGAGCAACTTTCACCCGTAAAGAGAAATTCTCTCATCTCTCGTTCCTTCATTCGTTCAAGAAAGAAATTTCTGAAGGCTTACCACCATCGTTGCTTTCCCCACACCGCGAGTGGAATTCCCGAATACACATCACGATAAGGGAATCCCTGTACCAGCTTAGCAGTTGATGGATGCAAATTTTTATCGCTATCTCAGTTTTTCACTTTAGTTTTCTTGGTTGTGAATATAGGCTTTTGCATGAGAGAGGATACGAAGGACATTAGAAGCTTGGATTTCCAAGTTGAGAGGACGTGCTCCATATTATCTTGCTTCACAAACGTGCCTTTTAATCACCCTTCGCCTTCTAGCGTTCAAGGAGTGTTTGGCAAGGGCTTTTATGAACTGCTGCATGCTAAGGTAAAGCAGCTTTGCGCTAAGTCCGGCAGCATCTGTTAGACCAAGACAGCAACGTGACATATTTGGCGTATGATAAATATGCGGTATAAACAGGATTGGGAGACTGTAAATATCTTCTTTCATTCTCTCTGTTCCTCCACCACCTACCTGACCACTCGCGAGACTCGGGGAAGATCATCTCACTCGGTATTTATCGTACAAGTGTTAGATTCTCGAACACACTCAACTGTTTGTATGTTTTCTGAAATGTTATAGTTGATGATTGCAACGCTGTAGTTTGATTGTTCGGGAGTAGATAATGATATAGTTACAGAGGCGAAGGAAAATGATACCGTTTGGCATGAATTAGAAATAGCCGTCCCTCAGACCTGTGACCCAGAGTGCATACTGAGCAGTTATCGTAGAGGATACTCATTCTTTTCTTTTCCATTTTCACATAGACGTAATTTATACAGAGAGAGTGAGATTTGCATGAAAGGACTAAGTACGCAGGTGATACAAGCCTTGGAAGCTGCGTACATATACGCAGAAGTAATATGCAGTCATGAGGGCTTTCTGCGTTGGGCTGGACCAGCGACAATAGTGGGTCGTCTTCCTGTAGTCTCATCTGTAAATCAACCTTCCTCTTTCCCTCTGTACACTCCACTCAGACTCCCAGTCACGTGACTCTCAACCTCCACGCTGGCCACACCACATCCCGGATCATCCATTCAACAATCCCGAGAAACATGTGAACCTCTTGCAGTAGGGCCACGCCCTACAGCCGGCGCTGCAGAAGGACGCAGAGGGTCCTCCTGCTGCTCCTGCTGCTGCTGCTGCCCTTCAGGCTCGCGCATGACCAGGCTGCAAACGTCATGCGGTAATTATGATCGGCCTGTCACGGTTTATGGTGATTGATGATGGCTCTCGTGCCTCGCCTTGAACAGGGCTACGAACAGAGAGAAGCATGTGGGTGGGTGGGGCCCCTCCGCCGGCGTTCCTTGCTGCTCCTGCCGGTGTATGGTGTTTCCTTGAAGCAGTTTCACGTATCGGTCGTGATTACCTTCAGGAGAATGCTTTGGTACAAGTACGATTGTGTTTCTAGTGGTATAACATTTGGCTGTCATACATTTTTGTTCTGGTGTATTATCATTAGATGTATCATTCACTCTCGAGTCCCACAATACTTGCTTCTGCTACTATGGTCCTGGTCAGGTAGAGCTTCCATCACAAATTCTAGTGCAGGATGTATACCATCGGTTGTCTCAGTTGTCGGTACAGTAATCATTCAGTCTGCAGTAAAGTTGCTTTTAGAAGCTCTTGACGCAATCATTGCACTCATTTCAGTGGAGACTTTCTGACAGTATCTGTTCCACGTATGACAATCTCTGGCAGTTATTTGTGACAGGTTTTGGTAACATTTTGTGATAGATTGATTAATTTTACAGAGTTTCTCTTCCTTATTTTTTACATATATCATTAGATTCTTTTTTATACAATTCTTAATCTCTTTATAGTTCTGGTACAGTGTCTAGCGCCTGGTACACAGCCTTAGATTTCATCTTGAGCCGCTTTCATTTGTTATGGTTTTCGTCTCTGGTAAATCATCTTTTATGAGTATTGTACACAATTTCTGTCTGTGCTTTCCCACATTTCCTCCAGTAATTATGACATCCAGTGTTTTTATTTTTTTTTTATTATAACCTTGTAAGATATTTGCCATGACCTTGGAGTTCATGACCTCATCATGAATTCTTTCAAAGTTAAGATAAGCAGAAAGATAGGTAACAGAAGAACAGGGAAAACCCTCGTCAGATATTTCCTTGGTCTACACTTGACCATAAGCCACGAAAGAACCCAGTGGTCTGTTGCCTGTCTGAATTCCTTTGTATTTCTCATACACGTTCAAGTTTCCATTGCAGTCTTGTTTACTATATAATCAGTCGTCCTAAAAGCATTGGTTTCAGAACCCAAAGACGTGTTATTTCGAGAACTTTGCATCTTAGTTTTTTTCTTACGGACAGCAATATCCTTGACGGTTCGCTGGCAGTTTCCCAAATTCACCACACCCTGAGTGTAATATTCTTTTATCTATACAGTCGGTGTCACAGTTAGATATATGATCACTGTTGCGTTGACTGTTCTGTGTATATGACGATACAGTGACGTTGGATGTTGGTTCAGTAGCCGACAATCCCGAGGTGCAGCCGAGCCTGGCACATCATGACCCGAGTGTGTCGTCCAGACTTCGTCATTATGCTCGTCAGATGTGGATTGCATTTCGAACCCATTGGCTGACGGTTATTATCCCCCCTTATGGAAGAAGGTACGACCCCAATGGACGATGGTACGACCCTTGATCATCATGATACTACCCCCGAGCGCGACATTACGACCCTTAACGCAAAGGACCTACGTCTCTTGAGCACGACTATATGACCCTTTGATATGATGGCCTGGCCTTTGACCTAGCCCTTAAATGGGAAGGTCAAAGGACAACATCATCAGTCTTCATCGTCGTATCTTCATGCTCAAGGGTCGTGCTGTCATGTGTACGAGGTTATGGTCGTGTAATCGTGTGAAATCACTTGAATTATTTGATTCGTGAGGAGGAAAAAGTCCACAAGAAAACGTGAGCATGGTAAACAACTCGTTTTATCAACCTGGAACAAGGCGTTATTGTAGGAACATTTCTGGGTGACTATATAGAGTAGACACAGGACAGACGTGTTTGTGCTGATCCGGGAGGTTGGCTATGTTAAAGCTGTCGAAAGCGTGAGTTGTTATAGTAGCCACTTTAAGTAAATCAGTTTAAGTGAATTGTGACTGTACTTTAGGTATTAAGTGTAGACAGTGTACTTTTCATTTGTAGTTTTGTGCGTGAAAAGTAGATAGATTATTCCTGAAGAGAAAAATTGGGATGAAGTAAGTACAGTCAAGATCAGGTTAGCATTACATGCTAATGTGTCTGCGTCAGTTGACGTATGTGAGGGTTTTGAGTCAGTGTGTCCACTTCTAGTACTCTCAGGGAATACACTCGGAAATCACTGTGATGAGTGTATGTCTTACACTTACGGCTTAAGGCGTAGGATTGACGCTCTTACACACTCGAAATACATTGAACCCTGGCTTTGTGTTGACCCTTGGCCTCTCAGAAGACCTGAGAACAAAACTTCTTGTTTGCCTCTTGCTCAGGAGAGACAGCCGGTTGGTGAGAGCAAGGAACAGTGGATCAGTTCAGTGTATGAGCCAGTGTAAGACCTTCCTCTAGCTAGGGGGTATTATAAGTACATCGATGGACTAATGAATTAGACAATCCTGAGTGTAACTTGATTGGGTTGATCAGGTGACTGTGATTGGGTTTTTCTTCCACCAAATCATTCTTATGTGGAAACCTGTTCTGCGTAGCTTTAGAAAGACTGAAACTGTTTACGATCCGGCCACTGATCCTCTCTGTAGACACCATCCAGATGCAGTTGTTTCATGTTGCTGCATCCTCACTATCATTTGCTCTGTATAGCCTCATACAATCATGCGTCTCTCATTATCATGCTTATGAATATTTCTCACAAAGACGTGGTAACATTTATCATAACGCTAAGAGAAAGACATTTCTCAGTAGATATCTCGCAGAAATTGTTTCTCGTTATACATGAGTAAACCCACGATTTCCTAGGTGGAAACAAATGTAGTATTTTTTTCAGGAATTTCGAAATGTGTTTCGTTTTCCTCATAGTGAATGGTCGGGGGTTTAACCTGTGCCCCATTCTCTCGTAATTTACTGAGTTCTTATTTGTTATTTTTAGTCACTGAAGCTCTCTTGCCCCGGTTCATGTGTGTCCTCATGTTGCCTCATTGTCTCCTTTTTGTGTAATATATTGTCGTATTGCCTCCTACATTGTCTTCTTGTTGCCTCATATAATGTATTTTTGTCTCATATGTTGACATCTTGTCTCTCATACATTGTCTTCTCGTCTCATACGCTTGTTTTCATGTCGAACACATTGTCTTCTCGTTGCCTCATACATTGTCTTCTCGTCTCTACATTTACTTCTTATTGCCTTATGCTTTGTTTGTTTCTTGTTTCATATATCATTTTCCTCTTCCTATTATTCTTCTGTGTTTTTACTCCTTGTCTTTTCCTTGTCTTTCCCTCTTACCATTCCTTGTGTTTTCATCCATATATTCTCTCATAATCTCATGTCCTCATCCTTATATATATATATATATATATATATATATATATATATATATATATATATATATATATATTTTTTTTTTTTTTTTTATACTTTGTCGCTGTCTCCCGCGTTTGCGAGGTAGCGATATATATATATATATATATATATATATATATATATATATATATATATATATATATATATATATATATATATCCCGAGGGAGGTAACGTGTTCTTCGGTTCTCATTTCTCCTTCATGGTGAGGGTTAACCCAGTGGGTGTGACCAACCTTCCTCATTGCGGAGCGTGAGGCTGACTGAGGCCACCCACTTGGCCACCCATATGGCCACCCACCCAATCACCCAACATGGCCGCCCACCTAGTCACCCGCATAGCCCCTACTCAGCCACCCACATGACCGTTCACCAAGCCATACAGCTACCCATATGACCACCCAATACACCACCCTGCCACCCATCCACCCACATGACCACCCAAATGACCCCCCTCCCACCCGCCAGCGCACCTGACCACCCGCCCATCTGCCCACCCAGCTGTCAACCCACACATACACCCAGTCTTTCCCCTTCCTATCCATGTATCTAGCCTCACCTGGCCTCCCATCACGTATCATAGCCTCACCTGGCCTCCCATCACGTATCATAGCCTCACCTGGCCTCCCATCACGTATCATAGCCTCACCTGGCCTCCCATCCACCTATCTATCCTCACCTGGCATCCCATCTCTATTCAGAGACCCGATCTAACCACTCTCCCACCCACCCAGCCGCCACCCACATCTTGCGAATAGTGAACTTCAGCCACACACCCACCCACCCGCCCGCCCGCCCGCCCGCCCTCACAGCCACCCAAGCATCTTGGGTGGCCAACTCATCCTCATCAACCAGAGGCGAGCAATTTGAACAATGATGTCTTCATTAAAATCAAGGATAACGTGCTTGAGGCTCTCTCTGTAACTCCGTCTTCTGTGTGTATCGTTTCGTCTCTCCTGTGGTTCCTTGTCCATTGTTCGTCCGGTCCGGTCTCACGTCCTTGCCTCTCTGCTAGTTCGTCTCGCTTGGAGGATACAATCCGAGTTTGTGATCTTAGGAACGGAGCAGGACCCTTCAGTGCTCATTCCTTCAGTCGACTGGAATCTGATACAGCAGACTGTTTAAGGTTTTCTTCTGTTTTCTCTCATTTTGGCCGTTGGTTCCTTGTTTCTCCTATGTTCTTCACATACTGGCTTCTGTGTTTTCCTCTGTTCTCTATAGATTCGTAAGGTAATTTCTATGTTCTCTATGTTCTTCACATACTGACTAGTATGTTCTCCTCTGGTCTCTCTGGATTCATAAGTTGGTTTCTATATTTTCTATGCTTTTCAACTCGTGTTACTACTGAATGCATTGTTGCACATATTTTACCGATTGGGTGACACAAATCCCATTCATAGAGTCGTGAGACAAGGTTTATAAAATGCTCAAGACGGGAACAGTACCATGACTCGTAAAGATTGCTTCATCTGCACTTGTTATAATACTTTGAGCCTTAAGAGCAGTTTTATGGAGTGTGTTTTAAGACTTTTGACTCAGTCAAACAGTTTTAAGTACTTTATCATAAGATTTTAAGTCGTAGAATCATTTTTAAGACTTTGAAGCATAGAGTTAGTCCTGACCACTGTATCATAAGACTTTGCTGTATAGAAATAGTTCTAACTACTGTATCATGATAGTCTTAATAACTGGAAAATGATTTCCAGTACCAAACCATTAGAATTTTAAAAACAGGAACTAAAGTGATGCAAGAATTTCTTCCAGCTCTAACTCAGTCACTTTAGTATCATAAAAATGTTTTTATTTACGAAAGAAAATAAGGCTCAACGAGGATTGTGGAACAGATATATTCAGCCGAGGGATTATCAAGATGTTCAGACGGAATGATTAAGAGATGATATCCTTTTAATGATCATGTCAAGTATCCTGACAGTTTCTAAGATGATAATCTCAGAATTAAACAGAAGTTATTTAGTTTCGAGTCACCCTCAGCCAGTAGGACACCAAGGCCATAAAGCGAGGAGAAAAAAATGGTAGTATCATCATTACACCGGCATCACTTACGGTGAATCTGATAATTACCGTCTGCCACAGAAAATGGCTTGCGGGGCTGAGAGGCTTCCACCACAAACCGCGTCTCTTAAAGTTATTTATTGTGGTTAATCGGTACTGTGGTGGGGAGCGCTGCTGTGAGGCATACTCCTGCCACTATTATCAATAGATCATCACTCTGCTTCTCTCTGCGTCTCTCATGTAAAAATAGATGTCCTTTCTGACCGAGGCGGAAGCGCATGTCACACTTAAACCCAACATTTTCCAAAGAGGTGAAATATTTTCCTTACGATTTGTGTGTGTGTATGTGTATGTGTGTATGTGTGTGCATATGTGTGTGTATGTGTGTGTGTGTGTGTGCGTGTGTGTGTATGTGTGTGTATGTGTGTGTGTGTCTGTGTGTAGATACATGCGACACATCACGCTCTACCGGACTCCACCTGTTCCATGTTACACCGCGAGTGCAAAGTTACCTGTATCAGTAGGATTACAGTCTCGTCAAAGAACTCCTCACTTCACAGGAGCCTGAGTTTCCCTGCTGGTGAAAGCAGCGCAGCCTTGGGCTGCAGGAGTCTTCACAAACTCCTGCGTAACACCAGGACGCTTTCATGGATATTGGTCCTGGGTTGGTCCTCCATCAAGTGGTAACGACACAACACGACGCAAGATTAACCAAAATGTCTAGGAAAGGTTGCATGGGAGGGACCACAAGCGGACCTTGAGCCACGAAATCCGTGTTGGTTATCTGAACGCAAGGGATTCGACCGTGTAGTGTGTGAGGAAGCGAACGTTAAGAAGAGTTTCGAAAACTTTAGGAGACGTCACATTTGATGCCGTGGGGGCCGATGACAGGAGGAAATACAACAGTGAATATTGCATGGGATGATGTGAACCAGAGCAGACTTCATGCAAAATGGGGGAAATGTTTTCGGTTTTTAGACAGAGGCAAAATAGACGAGCAAGGCCCGGAGCTGGGTCATTGGCACGCTACTTCTGAACACGTGTCGTAGAAGGCGACTAAATGGGGCGGGGGAGGGGGGAGTCTGGAAATCCTCCCGTCCTGATTTTACTTTTCCAAAAGAAGAAACAGAAAAGGGGACCTAGCGAGGATTTTCCATGTATGGCTCAGCCATCTGTTCTTAATGTTACCTCGCTAAAGAGGACAGTAACGAATATAAATAAAAGAAAAATGTGTGTGTGTGTTTGTGTGTGTGTGTGTGTGTGTGTGTGTTTATCTTTTATTGGCACAACCACACCTCGCGCGTACCGTAATTTATCAACGGTAGGGCCAGGTCATCACATAACTGCTATGACACAGAGCAGTACGAGTGCTAGACATCCTTGTCAACAGTTCCAGGGTGAGCTATATATACACACACCTTCGGCCACTCCCTCCTCAAGGCTAGGAAGGGCTAGGTGGCCTCCGTGTGTGTGTGTGTGTGTGTGTGTGGAGCAGCAGTGAAGGCTACTTTCCTCTCTCTCTCTCTCTCTCTCTCTGGCAGGGCAGAAGGTGTGGGTGGAGTGACAGAGCGGGAGAGAGAGAGAGAGAGAGAGAGAGAGAGAGAGAGAGAGAGAGAGAGAGAGAGAGAGAGAATGTGGGTGTGGGAGCGGGTGGACCGGCAGGAGGTGTGGGAGTACAAGGGAGACCCCCCCTCCCCCCCAGCAGGAGGTAACAGTAACCCCACACACCGGAGGTGGTCGTCTGCTGCGTCCGTCCCATGACCACACCCAGCGGCGACGCCTCAAGGTGCTGCAGCCCCTCCTCCTCCTCCTTCTCTCTCTCTCTCTCTCTCTCTCTCTCTCTCTCTCTCTCTCTCTCTCTCTCTCTCTCTCTCTCTCTCTCTCTCTCTTCCTTCCTTCCTTCCTTTTGCTCTTTCTTCTTCCACACTGCACTCTTATATTCAGTCCTTTTTCCTCCCTCTTCCTTCATGTGTTCACTTTGCTTCCTTCTTCTTTCATTTCCTTCGTTATTTCTGGTCCCCATCCACCACAACTACCACAGCTCTAACTACCACTTCAGGTTGGACCATTGCCAGTACATTAAGTCTTATCCCTAACTATTGTATTATCAGTATCACTACCATCACTGTCAATATCATATCACTATCTTTAATTCTCTACTGCCATCTTCACCATCATCGAAAACAGTCTCGCTTCTACCTCACTATCTCACTGTTTACCACATATTGACTGTATCCACCACCACAACAATCATTACCACAAACCTCCACTGTTGTACTCCTTTAACCCGACCATTACATACCACCTAATTCTACCACACTCAACCACCATCACCAGTACCATCCCACACACCACAGCCACTACCAACAACAGTGACATCATTAACACCACTGTCCCCACCCTGCCACCATCATCACTATTTACTGCCACCATCCAGTGTCATGACTACCCCACCACCACCATCTTTCCCAGTGTTCACCTGTACAGAGAGTACACAGGGCAGTTTAACGACCAGTGTACAGCCTTACCCTGGTGAGCTCTTGTACACAGAGTGTGAACTTTGCCCAGTATTGTACCACGGTTTGTGAAATCAACTTTTAATTCACGTGTTTCAAGGTCGTCCGTCTGTTCTCTGCTGTGGTTCTTGATTCTGCCACAAGCTTTCCCTCACCTTCGTTTCCTTAACCTTCATCAATATATTTCTTTTCTCTCTGTTGTCCCTGTTCTACATGCGTGATGCCGCAGATAACACTCTCACCTCTTGCTGCGGTGAGCGCTACCCGCTAGCCCTGCTGTTTTCACCGAACCTCGTCATGGGTACTCGTAGGTAGGTACACACACACACACACACACACTCTCTCTCTCTCTCTCTCTCTCTCTCTCTCTCTCTCTCTCTCTCTCTCTCTCTCTCTCTCTCTCTCTCTCTCTCTCTCTCCCAGACTCATCACACAATCTACTCATAACTCATCCCACACATGAGTGGAATGAGGCACGTAGAGAGCGAAGGGGTAGCCTGTTCCCCCTATCTGTCCACCCCTGGTAGCAGTGAGGACAGTGAAAGACAGGATTGATCATTGTTGAATTCCTTTTCTCTTGTGGGGCGAGCTGGGCTGGCTGGCCGACCACCACAACGGTCATGCTTGCCTGCAACAGAGGCAGCAGGGTGTTGGACCTCAAGGAAGGAGTCCGTCACGAGGGAACATAACAAGAAGCTGGGTAATGAACGTGTCTTGTGAAGAACGTGAGGAAGTGTTCCTGCAGCAGCTGAGCGGCAGACACGCTCAACAAGTCCAGATAAGATGGAGTTGAGCACAGGTAGCGCGCCCGACCCACCACGAAACTCGAAAGTCTTTATGTGATGGAACTGCAAGGTTGGTGTGTGTGTGTCTGTGTGTGTGTGTGTGTGTGTGTGTGTGTGTGCGCGCGCGAGCGATTACTCTTTGTGTATTACAAGATTAGAGTTACATCGTCTTTAACTTTGTATATATGTACCATGTCTTCACCCACACACCCTCACACCAGCCTAATCCATGTAATCCAATCATCGACCAGCCCCAAGTGGGAGGATGAACACCTGGGTTGGGTAAAGGCCGACTGCAACGGTCAGGATTCGAGCCCATGCGGATCCGACCCGTGGCTGAGCCGTGCTGACTCGTGGTCAGTAATGCTACACCACGGAGACCCGTGTGTGCGTGTGTGTGTAGGGGAGGGGGTGTATGTGTGTGCGTACGTGGGTAATTGTCCATGTATCATGACGTAATCATATGTGTGTGTGTGTATGTGTGTGTGTGTGTATGTGTGTGTGTGTAGGGGGCTTCTGACACTTTCCTGCCATAGAGGTGTCCGTATTACTTCATAATGACAACTTTCACTTCCATTACGCTAACAGCTTCATTATCCTGTTCTTACTCTGTTGCTAACCATGGGTTGTCGCCTTTCCATTTTGTAGGAAGCTGGAGAAACCCTAGATTTTTCCGTATGAGGGAGAGAGAGGGAGTTGGGAACTGATATGTTTCCTCAACTGTGATCAGAGTCCTACCCCAGGAGGATGTTGAGGGAGACAGTCTGTCTCTTGGCAGATATTAGAACCTGCTCCCCAGGTCTGGTTACTGCTTTGAAGCAAACGCAAGATATGATAGAGAAGGTCCAGAGGAGATCATCAAAGAAGGTAGAGAAATGAAGTGAAAAAATGTTACAATAAAAGAATGAGGGTCCTAAATTTATCCACCATGGAAGAGAGAAGAGTGAGGAGTGACCAGATCACAACCTTGAAGTTTTATAACAGCTTGATGAAGAATGTAATAACACAGTTCACAAGAAGATGCGGGCACAGAGCAGCCAGAGGTTATGACATGAAATTATAAAGACAAACTTGTCAGAGAGGATGCATATAAGTGCTAGTAACCTACATGTTTCTGAAGAAGAGAGAGAGAAAAGACAGCAGTCTGGATCAGGGGAGGGGAACTTGACAGCCACTGTAGTGCTGACTCACTGCGCCTTAGTAACGAATCCTTCCTGATACCTGACCTCATTCCACCTCTTCCATCACTGTATGATGACCACCATCCCTGCCACTCCATCACCACTACCATACCACCTCCCCTCTTCCTCCCCCTCCACCTTACCAGTTGCCACACTCCCCATGTCCACCACCGCCTCAACCAGTACTACTACTATATCCTCCCACACCACCATCACCATCATCGTCTCCACCACAGACATTACTGCCGTACACCACACCAGCGTTGCGTCACACCGTCTCATCCACATCCACCACATGTACCACAACCACCACCACCACCACAGCCGACACAAGAAACACACCGCCGACCATACAAAACTGTACGGACATTGCTCGCCACAGTTCATCAAGCCACCCACCTCCCATCTGCTTTACGTTCATCCTTTATGTTGCTCTAAACTTATACACATCTCAGAGGTAGAGAGTCCAGACGGTATACTGGTTAGTCGAGAAACAATACAATAAGGCGGGACTTTCGACTGTTAGAACAACGTGAAGAGATTGTCTTTTAAGTACCCACTACAATATCTGTGTATCTGTCTATCGTCTGTCTGTTTATCTGTCCGTCTATCTGTCTTTCGACCATTTGAACAATGTTAACATATTGTCCTGCAAATGATCAATACAGTACATATGTATCTGTCGATCTATCTGTCTATATATCTTTCGACCATTTGAACATAGAAATATTGTACTACATGTGCCCATTACAGTACCAAGTAGCTCAAGTACCCGCTCCATTATCTATCTATCTATCGTTCATGGAACGTGATAATTCATAAGTCAGTCTCGGTCGCTGATTATCATAACAGAATCTATGGCTAGTCATGCGAGAAAAGGATGTAATTCCGGTGTGTAGAAGATACTGTATGTATATATATATATATATATATATATATATATATATATATATATATATATACTGACCACTATCATCCAGCATTACTGAAATAGTGGAGGCGTTAATACACGACCACCCATTTTTTGTGTGTTGATCGGGAATGTGTCTTCTTCGTTTTCTAAATCGGTGGGGTTACTGCTCTTATATTGCTTATCTCTAGATCTAATCTTTTATTATATGAAGTTTTTATCTTAGCTTATTTTTTGGTTGTTTTTTTGTTTGTTTGGGGGAGCGATTTTAAGAAAGAGCTAAAATATTTCATTATACTGTGACGTGTCGTTGTGTGTGGATGTTCGACTTATGTCGGGTCCAGTGAAGTCAGGTAGACTCTGAAACGATACGTCGGAGAAGGAGAGAGAGAGAGAGAGAGAGAGAGAGAGAGAGAGAGAGAGAGAGAGAGAGAGAGAGAGAGAGAACAAATGTTTAAGCTAGACCGGCTGTCTTTTTTCTTCATTACATTTTCCATTCTCTCTCTCTCTCTCTGCTCCTCGTTTGCCCAGCCAACTGGCAAAGTCTCGTGGTAGGCAGGTAGGTAGGTAGGTAGGCAGGTAGGTAGGTAGACTTCCGCCAGGTGTACAGCATTACCAGAGTCCTGGGAGCCTCACAGTTACCTTCGTGAAGACCGTCTGTAGTGTAGACGTTCATAACAAGCCATGATCCCCGTGGTCCAGGAACAGGAGGCTGAAGCCATCATTACACTTCGCACGTGTAGATATATACAACCAGATGTGTATATCTGTAAACACATACTGACATTTGTCGCTACTCACAGCAGTATTCATTTGCATGTTCTTAGCAACTGAATTCGTGTGTTGCAACTTGAACTTACACACTACATATTTGACTACACTCGCAAGTGTTGCTCACGCTGCTGCTCGAAGCAGAATTTCCCGGCAATTGATGTATTTTATGCGCTTCTCGAATCTGCAGGTGGATGTGGTAGTGTGAATTTGCATACATCAGCGTAACATCTGGAAGTCTCGGGCATATGCCAATCCTCTTTTCTCCTGGGGCTGACACCACACATAAGCAGGGCAACGTTACACACACACACACACACACACACACACACACACACACACACACACACGCACGCATAAAAAAAAGTGTTTTGGCCAGTCGCTGATCCGCAGCTCGGAGGAAAGCCAGAAGGGTTAGTTTTTCGTCTGAACCCGAGCCAATGGTGAGTTCAAGAATCCCTCTAGCGTTCCGGTTCTTTCCCTTCGTCTGCTGGACGTGTTCCAGCCTTTCTAGGTATCCGCCTCTTCTTACAGTTGCTGGAAATTGTTCTAGACTTCCAGTCCTCCTGTGCTCTTAAACCTGGACCACTAATTACCTTAACCGTTGACACGGCGGATAATTCCTCGTTCGATCACAAAAGCTGGAGGACATCTTCCAGTGTCGTTAAGGTGATTCATTGTCTCAGTGTATCGCTGCTGGAGATGTTTCATTGTTTCATATGTATTACTGTGTTTCACCTCAGTGTTTCAGAACCTTACGTGTATTACAATGTGCAGTATAGGCTACTCTAAAGTCTTTTTCAAAGTTAGATATGAAATCCGATGTTATTGAGGTCCACGTATTGATCAGAGAGATAGAAAAATAGATTGAGGAATAGTGGGAAAAAGGGGTGAAGCGACGGGTGAAAGACTGAACGAAGAAGGAGAGAGAGAGAGAGAGAGAGAGAGAGAGAGAGAGAGAGAGAGAGAGAAATAGATAACACAAGACATGTCGACCTGTAACGGGGGTTCCCACCTGGAGGAATTTCAGTTCTCGTTTTCACTGCTGTTCAGTGAACGGTAACTTTTACACTGCAAACACTGTCATCATTTCGTCTCTCCTGGACTGAGTAGAGTTCTGTCATTTGTGACACCAAAATGCATCAATCTATTCCAGGTTCCAGTGACCTCAAGTGTAGAGAAATATTTCCCTGTACGAGTGTGAAACTTTAATTTTTTCGAAGCTTTAACTCACTGTAATGTATTACAGGATCAGACTGTACTCCGAGCTGCATGTCAGTATTTTTTATCTTCATATTTTCAGTATCTTAAGACCTTGTGTTTAGTAAACAGGAAGGTTTCATACGCTCCTATAAAGAAGTTCTTCTAATTTTTTCTCATATTCAATGTTTCCTATATTGGTGAGTATTATTCTTTTGTGTCCCATTGTCTTGACCTCAGACACCACCACGTTCACGTCTTCCTCGTAATGTAAAGCGCACGACTGTATTGTGGACTCGAAATGTGATCTTATTATTAGCAGCTACTGAGGCTCAGTGTGGGCACTGAGGTTTGGTAACGAAACTTTCTATTAACTTTCCTCAGAAAATTTCATATCATTATTGATACCTTGCGAGAACACTTCTCTTCTCTGACTTCTCAAAACGCTTACCCAGTTATACGGTATTCGTATGCGTTTGTTTGTGTGTTTTTTCCCGTTCGAAATGACTCAAGTATACGTTTGTGCACATCCAGACTCATTTGCCACTCTTCAAAACAAGGTCGACAATATGACTCGCTCATTTTCGATATTTTCGACGTTATTTTTGGGTTGGTTTTCCAGCTCGTGTTATGTTTGCATCGTCGTCAGAAATGATCATGATTAAACATAATTCAGAATTATCTGTAAACAATGTATATACAGAACTGGACCGAGGACTGAACCTTGAGGCACGCCCATTATTACTGTTAGGAAGTCAAATATATATATATATATATATATATATATATATATATATATATATATATATATATATATATATATAGAAGTTAACAAGTTAGTTTCCTGTTTTTATTGTTTAATTTTCAGTTACAGTAGCATGGGATTGTATTCCGCATGAAGAAGGAAGTCTGTGCATCTGTAGTTCATTGAGACATTGAAAAATGGGGTTTTTAAAAGCTCTCTTGGCTGGTGTGACTGTGTGGAAGATTTTCTTTAAACGCTGATCAGGACTTTTATAACGGAAGTGAAGCATGTAAGTAGTAAAAGTCAAGTATTGGAATAATATTGCAACTTCCTGTCATTTATGAATCGTGTCTTGCACTTCAGAGTTCCCACAAGCCACATGGTAAGTATGCGATGCAGCTTACGTAGCGAAAGCACGCAAGCAGCCAGCTCTCACGAGCAGATATTGAAATATTATCTCTCGAAGAAGGAGGAAGAATCAGTAGCGTTGCGTAAAGAAAGTGAAGCAAAGACGAGTTGAATCGGATTGTTGTAGACTGGAACCCATCATCCAGTTAGTGCGTACCGGTAGACGTGCTGGAGGTGTGAGGGCACTACCCCCTGCACAAGGACGACTCAGTTTCCTATTATATTATCATAGTAACTGCCTAAAGGAAATGAACCTTCGGCAGGTTTTCTCAAGGTAGACTTATATGCTTACCTAATGTGTAGGTTTCCATGCTATATTAGACGTTACAATGATACCAAGTATAATGTTATGGAGTCATGAGGCCATCATAGAGAGTGGGAAATCCATGAGGAGTTTCAGAAAGAAGGAAAGGAAAATAACTGGAGTTTAGAAGCCTTAAACGTACATGGGTCATGTCTGCTTCACTGGGAAATCTTATCCAGGTGTTTGTGTCCACAGTAGATGCAGTGTAGCTGGTGAGGCAAGATGGAACAAGAAGTGTTGAAATGCATTTGGAATTAGATGAATACTGAGATGATCCATGAACGCTTTGGGAACTGAGTTAAAAGCTGCAAGGAAGGAAGATTGATGATGAGAATGAGGAAGATAGAGAGAAACACAACATAGGCCGAGGAGAGCTATTAATACAGAAATTAGAGAGACTAATTCATCAGTAGTGACAAAGACGAGCCGACTGGAGATGACTTTAGCTGACTATAAGAGAATGGAGAGAGAGGAAGTGATCTTAACTACTTTGTATATCACAGTTAGAGGCTTGAGAGCAGGATTCTCAGCCTCAGTAAATTTAACGTAGGGAAAGATACTACAGGTGGATATAGCCATACGGCAACCTTGGTGGTGGTCAGAGGAAAGACTGGGAGATTGATGACGCTAAGTGAAGTGGAAGTTGTGGAGAGATTCCAAGTGTTTGGAGATGGAAGGAGTCAAAGTCATGGGATGTGAGTTACAAGGATTAAACCCGTGTTCATTTTTACCAGAGATGCACTACACTAGCGTATGTTTCGAAAAGGAATGAAGAATTTGGCTCTTTAAGGAAAAATACGAGCGAGCAATGGAGCGAATTCGGAAGCACATATCTTCAAAATGCAAAGGATAGCGTCCGTTCCTAAGAAAATAAAGTCATTTTAGACGGGAAAAATGATAAAGACATTACGCCGGTCGCCACTGCTAAAGTGGATTGCTGTCATTGAGAATGATTTGTATGACGAGAAGTTGGTGAAGATTCCGAAATGCTACATAAGTCGAAAATCTCACAGAGAGACGTGAGCAAGACAGAGTATGAAGGAGCAACGAATGATACAGAAACGGGGAATAGTTGAGGTAATGATACAGGAGAAGCTTACATGAAGCAAGTTACGACAGAAATGAAGAGTGGGGTGTGTACTGATGAGAGCATTAATTACCTTACTGTTAGTAATCTCTACATAACTTTATTACCTTTAACCTGGCATGTGGAAATCTTCAGCTACGTTTCCTGAATTATGTTCAGATTCTTAGTGCATTATGAGCATGTGGTCTGTGTGTATCAGACTTAATTAAGAGATAATATTGTACAGAGGTTCCAGAAATATAAATAAATCAATGATATTTTCTTTTCATTTCGGTAAGACTAAGGTTTTACAAGATGGAATATTGTGTGACTGTTGAAGCTCGAATTATTCAATACTTCAGTCAGAAATCCTCGTCATTTTCTCCCATAGTAAACGTCTTAGACCGCAGGATAAATGTTTGATTACCTAGAGATGGTCACAGCTATGGCTCATTTGCTCTTGCCTAATGATACATCCAGGTTAAGGGTGGAGCGACGTACATCATCCAAAAAATTAAATGCAGAACGAATGTTCTCACAAGATAATTTTATGCTCGGGAAAAATTTCGCAAGAGAGATTAAGGTCCTTCCAGGCCAGCCGGCGTCTGGCTACGATCCTGTTTGTGGAGCCAAGCTAACAACCCCAGTCCAGGTCTCTCTTTCACGACCTGCCACACCCTCACTTCCTCACTCCCCGTGTGCCCTCCACCTTCCCAAGCTACTCCACACTCATACATCCACCTGTCTTCCACCCTCTCCACCCAACTACACAATATCTCCATATCCCATCCCACTGACCTGCCTGTCTTTCTCCTTTGTCACTGGTCTACACTTTCTCTCCACCTCTCTGAACTACTACCACACCCTCCACGCCCACCTACCCGTCTTCCACCTTCCACACACGCATACGACCGACATCCACGAGACCTTCACCCACCATTTCTTCCTTCACCTACATTTACCTTCCAACAATGCTTCCACATATCCTCCCTTCCACATATATATCACCCTCCACCTTCTACCGTCGACACTAACCTCCACCTACTCTCCTTCATTCCACAAACTCACACCCCCACAGTTTGCCCAGAACCCGCCACACGTTTCTCCAACCTTCACGCCCAACTCCAGAATACACTCCACCCTCCAAAGTCATCTTCACATACTGCTTATCTTCCTCGAGCATAAATGTCTTCTACCATCTACATCTACCCCCATGTCTTCTACACACACACACACACATTTATGATCAATATTACACACTTGGTTCATCTTGAATCGCAATATTCTCAGCCTTCCTGCGTCCAGTGTCCTCTCTCTCTCTCTCTCTCTCTCTCTCTCTCTCTCTCTCTCTCTCTCTCTCTCTCTCTCTCTCTCTCTCTCTCTCTCTCTCTAAAAAGAGTCAACTCCCTCCCACTAGCCCCTCACCTCCCGCCACATCCATGTACTCTCAACGCTGTATTACACCCTCCCCCCCCCCCCCCACCTCTCCTCTTACCCTCATTCCAGCGAGGTCAGTTACTGCAGCCACGTGACAAGGTGGTGACCCCCGGAAAAGGTCAGCATATCCAGAGGAACACCGTGTTAACTATCCAATTAACCTCCCAGGCTGTAATCTCCGGCATCAAACAGATGGATTACTGGTGCAAGGTCTGGATCTCCGGGCACTTTCATTCCCTCCGGTGTCGAGAGAAGAGTCCTTGCTCTCTCTCTCTCTCTCTCTCTCTCTCTCTCTCTCTCTCTCTCTCTCTCTCTCTCTCTCTCTCTCTCTCTCTCTCTCTCTCTCTCTCTCTCTCTCTCGTGAGTGAGTGAGTGAGCATGTTCTCCTGACGTTTCCCTCAGGTCACCTTAGCGCTACGGAGAATACTGGCAGCTCCTACGTCTGCCCCGTCCTAGCTGTGTAGAATAAAGGGAAGACGATGATCTGTGGAGCCATTGTTATATGAACAATATGGAGCCGACAGTGGAGCGTCCGGCAGCTTGTAAGGACACGGAAACCTTAGGCAAGGTTGCTTAGCCAGGTTCGTAGACAACAAAAGGACCGAAAACAATTCTAAGCCATCTTGAGGCTACAGTAAAACCACACCTTGTGTATGCATGTCCAGGTCTGGTCGCCAGGCTAAAAGGAAAATGTAGAAGTGATGTGGAAGTGAGCTGGGAAAGGTACAGAAGGGATCGAGTCAGGTGATTCCAGCTCTGACGAGGAATGCGACGTATGAAGAGAGAGGCCAAGAGAATTATATGTTTTAGAAAAGGGAAGATTTCGCGGTGACCTCATGCAAGTTTACAGGACTGTGAATGAATCCAAGAAACTACAGTTACCAAGACAAATGGAATAAAGGTAAATGCTGAGAGATGATGAAACACTGAAGTGGGAGGATTTCTTTGCCAAAGGATGCGTTGAACAATGGAATATATTATCGTTTGATGTTAGTCAAGCAGGGGCTGTACGGTGACGAATGTTTTCATGGATTTAGGAATGTACTGGATGAAGACATTGTAGAACTTGAGAAGTTATTGTATTTCATTTTTGGGTTTTCCTTTTCGTTCTCTCCTGTTGAACTCCATGCAGGGTTACTTCACGGATGCTCGGTATTTTCCTCCATTCTTTTTCCTGCCGACTGTTGTTGTTGGAGGAATTAGAGGATGTGGAATGATCCCTCATACTGTTCTTCCCCGCCTCATCCACATCCAATAGAAATAGTAGATAAACTTAAGCTCAAGACAGATAAATTGGACATGGTTCAACGGGCACACACTGTTGTCTGCCTTTCCCCTGTGCTATCTCTCTCTCTCTCTCTCTCTCTCTCTCTCTCTGGTATTTCACTTTCTCATAATTCCGTCATATTCCACATCGAGCAAGAGAGAGGGAGGGAAGCAACAATCAGAGAGACGATGCCTGTAAGCAACAAATAAAGCCCCCACCAGACCAGAGGGAAAGAAAAATACATTTCCTTCCCCTGAGAATACAATAACCCCCACCCCATGGGGAGACTCCACCCCCCTCCCCCCTCCCCCCTCCCCCTCCCCAGAGAGTTACAAGATTGCTGTGTTGGACGACGTCAACAGCTGGGCGGGCGCCAGGCTGGGCGGTAAGAAATGGGTCGACTTGTCCCCGAAAATCTAATTCTCACAGCGACTCCTTCCTTCCCTCCTGGGTGACTGAGGTGGTGCCGGGCGGTGCTCTAGTGGGAAAGTAAAGTCAGTATCGTGTTGCAGTCCTGCTGGTGGTGTTTATCTGGCGGGTTCATCTCAACCAGGCTGTTGCAGGTCAGCAGATCGTCTTTCTCCAAGACGATCAGTACGGTCTACACCTTCAACGAATACATAAACACACGAGTCTAACATGAAGGTATGATCACACACACACACACACACACACACACACACACACACACACACACGTGTTCAGTGCAGACCACATACATACATTTAAGAAGTTGAATGATGGTAGGGAATGTTTAAGAGATGGAGCCCCACTAGATTAGAACTCCCTCCTCGTACAGTACAAATAGGTAATTACACACATATAGGAGTCATAACTTAGTACATATATACACAATGTTAAGAGACGGGGCAACACAAGTGATAAAACTCTCTCCTCGTAACACACAAGTAGGAATCACGCACGAATGTAACACTCCCTTCCCGCACAGCACAAACAAATTACAATACACTTCTGCAGTTATACCTTCACACACACCTGCCCAACTAGATCCATCATACGTATCCCACATACAGTCATACCTAGTATGTGTGTATGTGTAACTGAACTATAACCCCCTACCCCCAAATCTCTATGACGCCCACACAAGCCATATCAACATTGAGGAGAGCGTGAATACTTCCCCGCCTCCATACACCCGTCCGTGACGCTTACATACCCATAGTTCGCTCTCAGGCAGACCGAATGTACCCCGTCAGTGGCCCTACGCCACGCCACACACACACACACGCTTGTAAAGGAACATTTACCTTGGACGGAGCAAACCCAAGAGGAACTTTTGCAATCGTGGCGAGGCACGGGCCAGATGCCAGAGCAGTGTGTGCTAATGATGCACACTCACGACCCTCGTAAGATCACCCAAGTTACATCATTTTCTCCTGTTTCAGTTGAGTTCGTTATATTCATTAGCGATTTATGTTCTTAAGCTCACACTCTTTCGTTACAGTCCCTTCCTCTGTATCTAAGATTATATTGAGACTATTGCTGTTGCTTCATAAAGCCTTTTGTTCTATCCCAAAGTTAGTCTTTTGCCTTTTTATCTCCGTCTCCGTTATTATTTTTTCCCTCGTGCATATTAATCCATTTTCTCGCTTGATGCTGATATTAATTTAATTATTTATTTATTCCGTTGTTGATCGCTCATGGATTTTTTTCTCAAAGTTATTAGATCTCTCTTGGTGTCTCCCCGTTTCTCAATCTTTTCCTCAGTATTATTTTCAAAGAAAGGCCGCATATACACATCCGTTCTCTAGCTGTCATGTGTAACGCACCGAAATCACAGCTCACTATCCACATCCAGGCCCAACAGACCTTTCCATGGTTTTCCACGGACGTTTCACATGCCCTGGTTCATTCCATATAGAGCACGTCGACCCCAGTATGCCACATCGTTCCAATTCATTCTATCCCGTGCACGCCTTTCACCCTCCTTCATGTTCAGGCCCCGATCGCTCAAAATCTTTTTCACTCCATCCTTCCACCTCCAATTTGGTCCTCCGCTTCTCCTTGTTCCCTCCACATGTCAACCTTTTTTCATTCATTCTATCCATATGTCCAAATCATTTCTGTACACCCTGTTCTTAACAGTAATGATTTTGATAATAGTAATGATGATGATAATAATAATAATAGTGATAATAATAATGATGATAATAAATTCGCCTCCATCCTGTAGTCCACTTTCATACCTCCTTCAACATTCATTTGATGTTATTACCCTTATTTTGGTGATTTGCTTATATTGGACATTCAGCCATTAACCATTAATTAATTCATGATGCTTTAATATATACGTTAATCATTAATTCATTCTACCTAAGTCTTTACATCTCATTAACTGTTATTATTGTTCTAGTCATATAATCTTTTTCATCTGTATTGCTTTATCTTCCAATTTCATGTGTGTTTCGTATTCATATCATTTTAATTTCCTTATAGATATCAGTCTCGAATTATTATTCACTGTACCCCACATCATTCCTGCGTCATTCGTTATACACCTTCATTTCAACATACCAATGAAATAACTTTACTCTCATTCGTTTTCCTGGTCCCAGAACATATGGGAATGTTTCACTATTGTTACGATATTTGTTATATATACATGATCCTTCCTCCATTTTCTGTAATGTATTATGTACTTTCTGTACCAGTATAGATACATGGACAGAGGAAATTTTGTATATATCCCTGTATATTCTCCAATTTTTATCATTATTTAAATATCATATTTTTTTCGTAAAATTTGTTAGTTAACTCGGTTCTCTCTCTCTCTCTCTCTCTCTCTCTCTCTCTCTCTCTCTCTCTCTCTCTCTCTCTCTCTCTCTCTCTCTCTCTCTCTCTCTCTCAGAACCTTTACTTTGCTCTCCTTTTTTCTTCTCCTGTTTTTAAGAGGACTGCATCTTTTTCAGTATTTAGGCCAGACCACTTCGCTTGGACCTTGGGTCTGTGTGGTCTGTGTCTCTGTGTAACTGTGTGTAATTGTGTCACTCCCTCTCGTGTGTTTCCTTCATTACTGGCCATCATCTTTGCTGGTCCGTTCCTTCTGTACTCGTCCGTCTTCCTCATTTCCCCAGTGCCAACATCGCCTTCCGTCGTAAAAACCGTATCGTTTTCCCTTCACTTCCCTACCGTACATCCTCCGCTCCCTGGCCAAGGTCTTGTCCACACGCTGAATCTCTTCTTGTAACTCTATACTCACACCTCACGTCACCTACCCTCACTCTGCTTCCACCATCCACCACCATATCTCCTTAGGATCTGATAGTCTCTCCCTCTTATCTTCCTTCTCCCTCTTATCTTCTCGGATTTGACTATAGTCAGTATCCTCCCAAGAATTAACTGACCTTTACCCTAAAAGCCCCCTTCACTCTAAGCCCCCTTAACTTTCCCGACAATATTCCGTATCTTTGTGAGTTATCTGTCTCCTCCCCTTAGATTAAACTCCCCTCTAATCCACCCACCAACCCCTCCCTCCCCTTTCCTTCTGCTCCACCCCCACTTAACTTCCCTTTCTCCCCATCAGGGAGCTCACGACCCACGTGCCCGAAGTCCTGTTCCACCCCACATTTACTGCGCGTCAGCCCACCCACCCACCAGACTGTGAAATATGAGATCACAGGGGCGTGGTGCTGGCTCTCTCTCTCTCTCTCTCTCTCTCTCTCTCTCTCTCTCTCTCTCTCTCTCTCTCTCTCTAACTTTCACTATCACACTGGTGCTTCGTGATGGACAAGCGTCCTCATCATCTCCCCCCAACCTCCCACCCCAACCCATAAAGTGCACATGCCCTGTATCGAATCAGCCCCACATTCCCCCAACCGTTTAAGCTGCTAATGTATGCAAATTGCTGTGGAAAATGTTATCGATGTTTGAGCCTTGCACTGACGGGCTGAACAAAGGAACCAACTGAAGCAGGTAATCACTCCCCTAGCCAGCCCTGTGGGCTGTTACCATCGTACAAAGAATACTTTGTCTTGTACGAGTATGGCTGAAAGGGGAAACGTTACTGGTTGACTGCCATCTTAATAATTATATTAACATAAAGCTTAGGTAAGTGATTCGCTCGTGTGGGTTAAAGAATAAAATAATGCTAATAAGATTGTCTCTCTGCACATTCTTATCGCTAATTGAGTGTCATGTTTAAAGGTATCAGTTTAATGATATAATGAAATTAGTAATACCGAGATATCTTTGTTCTGAGTAAACGTTTTATGTTCTCTTGTATGAGTACGGTTCAGAGGGGAGACTTGGTTGTTTTATGTATCTCAGCTTTCCCCCCATCCCGCAGTCTCGGTATGCACATTAGTATGCAGCCTTGGTGAATTATTTTCTTATAAGGTTTTTAAGAATTGATTGTTCAAACAAGATATTCTTCCTTTACATTTTTATTATCCACTAAGCATGATACAAACATTGTCATTTTGGTAGTATTCGGAAATCATGTTTTTTGTTTTGTTTTGTTTTATGGAAAAAGGAAAGTGTTTTCTTCTATCATGGTCCGTATAGGGAGTAAGATTGTAAAATGGTCGTAGATTTATGTGTCACACCTGAGGAAAGTTAAAGATAATCGACTGACTTATACCCTTAATGACCCTAGCAGTTGATAGACTTAAAATCCATTTAAAGTACATCTTTCGAAGAACTGTTCTCTATTAACGTCATCAGACTAGCATTGAAACTAAAAACTTGTGATCAACTTTCCCTTTACTCTTCTCTCTTTCTAAATTTTGATACCCTCTCTATTGCCTTCCCCTGGACCTCCTCTTTTAGATCTTTCTCCTTCTGTATGTGCTGCGACCAAACTTGAGAAGCGTACTCTAGTTTTGTGGTAAGATGACCATTTTGTTGGATATTTCCTCACTCGTGTACCTGAATGCAATTCTCAGTATTTGCCTGCAGACTGTTTACCTCCATCACCTCTCTACCAAGATAAGAAATCTGACGACAAAACCTTTTCACACATCGATTCCTGCCACTTATTGTGTACTAGTTGCATTTTTACTGAGACCTTCTTCCACTGTGTCTCATATCGTCATTACTTTTCAATTTACTCGGGTTGACTTTCGTCGACCGCGTATCGGATCAACTTTACGAGTTTGGTCCACGTCCCCAAGATGTTAGCATCAGCCGTAGATGTATTCAGGCTATTTACATTGATCAAGAAGAGCAGTGCCTCCAGGGCTGAACCCTACGGCACTCCACTGCTGACCTCTCCACCCGGATCGAGACGGATCCTCTGAAACTGATCCACGACGAAGATTTTCTGTATATCGAGGGAGTCAACCCCTTATTCCTGCATGAAGATCCACTTTTATTTTTCTTTGTACAATCCTCTTATGTGGTTGAGTATCAAATACTTTCCCCTCCAGTCCAGAAACAGACAATCCACACATCTTTTTTCTTTAGTGGAAAACGGGGTACAGTTTCCCATAAAAGTCTTAAGAGGTTCGTTACATCTGACCTCCTTTCCTTGAGTCTGTGTTGTTTCTCGCTCAAGTAGTTTCTCTCCTTCACCTGTAATGATCCATTTGTTTCAAGATTATCTTTTCCGAGCATCTGTTGAAGAGAGAACGAGTTCCCTCCCTTCAGCTTCTGTGCCCAGCTTATGAGCAACAGCTGCAGTGAGTTAAGCTTCAGTGTTTTATACATCATTGCATCAACGTCCGTAGATGGTGGTTGCCGGTTCTAACGAGCCGACTCCCGAGGGAGGTCAAGAGTTTGGGTGACTTCAATGCTGAAAAGATAGTGATCTGATCTCTTCCCCCAATTTTATTCGCTCTTCATTCTTTCTCTGACTTTTAGACAAATTTTACTGACTTTCGGGTCGTGTGCACTATTCTTTTCATTTCCTTTCGTCACAAATTCATTTTCGTGTTTATTCTAGATATACGTTTACTGGTTGGTTGGTTGTGTTAACCAGCTGCCAGGGTCTCTAAGCTCGTCTGCGTCAGCCTACATACCTCCAACAACCCAGACATCTGTTAATACTTCTCTCAGGTAGTAAAGATAATTCTAAGATACCATATATATATATATATATATATATATATATATATATATATATATATATATATATATATATATATATATATATATAAATATATATATATATATATATATATATATATATATACCTTTCACAACGTGGCAATGAATAATGTCTGAGGTTTCCGTGGGTTACGAAGTCTTAACATTTTTTACAAATGTTTCCATGTATGGAAAATATTTATTCCAGTTTTCTTCTGTGGAACAAAGTTTTCGTTGAGACTTTTGTTTTCTTCCTTTTTCTGAAATGAACATTAAAATATATATAGAAAATGTAATGCACAGTCACTGTTAACTTTACCTGATTCTATTTTCCCTGAAGGTGGATCATGTAAGATTCTTGTTTTGATAGGATATTCAGGCAACTACAATTATATTTTTATAAGCATTTTTTAGTTGCTTTCAAATGCATCTCTTAAGGAGAGTAGAAATCTTGTATGTTAACAAAGTCGATATTCTTGCTTTGTCCACTTCTGGTTACGAGTTGTGCTGTATATTATACTTCTCTATTCATGGTCTGATTTATCTATTTTTCTGTTCAGAGTGACTGAACGATACGTCACAGGAACAGTGATAAACATTTAGATAATATGTTATTTAATTTTGTTCTTATGGTTTGTGCATAGGTATGTTGTGATGGTGTGTGTTCATCTCATCGTCAAGCAGGCCTTTCTTCTCCATTGTGTTTCTATAGATTTGCATAATAGCAGATGACAATATATATATATATATATATATATATATATATATATATATATATATATATATATATATATATATATATATATATATGTGTGTGTGTGTGTGTGTCAGTAGACACACACGCACACACAGTTTGTTTATAAAACATGACAGGAATGAACCCCAGTTTTTATATTCTTTTTAAGTAAATGAAATATTGCAGACATTTCCTTCCAACTGCTGGCAGCTTATGGTCTTTACTAAGAACTTTCTGAATTTATCTTATGAATTTTTCTTCATTGATTTAGTTTTTGTCATTCGCGTCGATAAACTGGGGTTAATATTTTCTGACCGGCGACAGAAAGGACTTTTACTTTTTGCAACATAGAAAATATTTTAGTAAATGTACACTACATAGTCTGGTGAGAGTGTGACATATGGTGACCATTCTACACGCATGTAGTTTGGTATACAACACCAGCACCACTTCTCCAGTGGGTATGTTTGAAGGAATAGTGGTTCCAACAATGTTGTATGGTTGCGAGGCGTGGACTATGGATAGAGTTGTGCGCAGGAGGATGGATGTGCTGGAAATGAGATGTTTGAGGACAATGTGTGGTGTGAGGTGGTTTGATCGAGTAAGTAACGTAAGGGTAAGAGAGATGTGTGGAAATAAAAAGAGCGTGGTTGAGAGAGCAGAAGAGGGTGTTTTGAAATGGTTTGGTCACATGGAGAGAATGAGTGAGGAAAGATTGACCAAGAGGATATATGTGTCGGAGGTGGAGGGAACGAGGAGAAGAGGGAGACTAAATTGGAGGTGGAAAGATGGAGTGAAAAAGATTTTGTGTGATCGGGGCCTGAACATGCAGGAGGGTGAAAGGAGGGCAAAGAATAGAGTGAATTGGAGCGATGCGGTATACCGGGGTTGACGTGCTGTCAGTGGATTGAATCAAGGCATGTGTATGGGGGTGGGTTGGGCCATTTCTTTCGTCTGTTTCCTTGCGCTACCTCGCAAACGCGGGAGACAGCGACAAAGCAAAAAAAAAAAAAAAAAATATATATATATATATATATATGTGTGTGTGTGTGTGTGTGTGTGTGTAATAGTGGTTCTAAAGGTTCATAGCAATACAAAGGCAGATCAGCCAAGGTAATGTGTAGTGTCGCTGGTGTGGGTGAAGTGGCGCAGACCTCGCCTAGAGCTACCTGACGGAGGTGTGGTCGCTGGGAGAGTGAGTGTGCCTTGCTTTCCTTCACCCAGACACCTTCACCCACGTCCCGCCCCAGACCTCCTGCCTGCACACACACACACACACACACACACACACACACACACATGCTTTTATATATTTCTGGGAAGATCTCACACTTTATCGTATATACTTATTACATTATTGTTTTCCATTCAGACGAATGTGTAGTTTATATATATATATATATATATATATATATATATATATATATATATACTTTCATACGTGTTCGTTGTTTCGTTATTTCCCATGTCAGTGTGGTAGCGTCAGGAGCACATGAATGAACTTTAGAGGTATTCATCCTTTCTTAGCTCCTTCCTCTGTTCCTTTGTAATGCAGGATGGGAGGATTTCCAGACCCACCCACCCTCCACCACCCAACCCGTATGTTCACGCCTATCGTAATTGCCATTTACGACACACAGGATATACATGGGTAGTATTCTTTCTCCCCTCTTCCAAGGATATGTACGAGTATATATATATATATATATATATATATATATATATATATATATATATATATATATATATAAACTGCTTCCCTTTCCTTGATGTATGATATAATACATTCGCCCCAAAATCTGAGAATTAACAAAATGCATGAAAATCAGCGTGATAATACCCCGTCCCTTCCAGTGGGTGGTGCTCCCCTGTAACGTGGCTCTCTTCTCGCCCACTGTTGATCCTCCACTGCAGATACCACGTAACGGGAGAACAGGTGGGTAGACCGAGTTCACACAGGTAATCACCCAGGAAGGGAACCCACAGCGGGTAATTACCGAACCTTAAGAAAATACGATCTCATCCATTGCATCAGAAGGTCACAGAAAACGTATACTCCTCGTTTTCTTCTCTCGTTTTTTACTGATTTTAGCTTGATTAATGTGGATGTTTGATTTTGCTCGTGTTTTATATTCATTTTGTACGTACACTGTATATATATTCCTATCTTTTCTTCTTATTAGATATTCAACTCTTTCCTAACAATTCTTTTTTAAAGATCAAACCGTATCATATTATGTAGCTCTTTCCTATGCACACCAAACCTCTACATGTTCAGAGCTCACAGCAAACCATAGTCCAGTGATGTCCTAAGCTTGAAGCACAACTGGCTCTTGAAAACTTCAAAACCACCACGACCACAGTGGGTGATCCTGGGTTGAGCGAACCAGCGCGAAATTATTTATAATGGTCGTGCGTCTGTGACGTGTAACAATGATAATAAAAAGTTAGCCACAGCAATCGTTCGTTACCCAGGTCAGCTTACGATCCATAACAATAGCAGTAAAGATGACGATAGTTTCGTTGCTGTGTTTCGTTATTGATGGTCTGATGAATTCATGGTTTGAAATGGAGGTATTGATGTGCTGTTAGTCTGGTATTGATGACCTGGTGTTTGATATTGATGTACTGATGGTTTGAATTTCATGGATTGATGCTTTGATTTACGATGAACTTTAGTCACAAATATCCTGAATTGACAATTGACAGTCGGTCTGTCTCCACAGAATAGATCAGTGTTATCAGAAGTACTGGCAGCTATCATGCCCACGTCATCATCAAAGATTAGAATGTATTGATGTGATCAACAATGATGTCATTGTGTGTACCAAGGGAGACATCAGAGGTATTGATGTGGAGTGTGTTATGATCTGGATTCTGATTCGCAGTGCTGTTACCAAGCTAGGAATTGTGAAAACATTATAATTATTATTATTATTATCATTATCATCATCATTATTATTAGAATTAGTATCATTATTTTTATCATCGTCATAATTGTTATTATCATTATCGTATGTGTGCGAATAGGGAAGGAGGAGGATGAGAGGCGTGCTTGGGATAGAGCGAATTAGAGCGATGTCCTACACGGGGGACGACGTGCTATCACTGGACTGAACTAAGGGCATATGAAGTGGTCAGAGTGAACATTGGATAGGACTGTGGGGCTTGGTCATGAATAAAGTACTCTGGCCTCGGCGCATTTATACATGATAGCTAAAGAGTGGATGTGAGCTACCGAAGCCATTTCTTCACTTGGTCCTAGCGCTACCTCGCTAACGCGGGACACGGCATACACACACACACACACACACACACACACACACACACACATATATATATATATATATATATATATATATATATATATATATATATATATATATATATATCGGTGATTCTGCATCACTTGACCCTGACGCATGTTCGTCTTAACTGATCAGAAATCACTTCTGCTTGGCTCCATCCAACAACCTCTCCACCCCCTCCCCCCAACCCCCAACCGGTGGCTTTGTAAACAAAGAAGAGGTCAGAGGTCATTCTCACGCTGGCTGCGGAGGAAGGGAAGGAGGGGGGGAGGGAGGTGTCCTGGGGCTGTGTTGGGTGAGGATCGGAGGGGGGGGGAGGAGGTCCTGAAAGGATTGGTATTATCTGTCATTTTATGCTCTCTCTCTCTCTCTCTCTCTCTCTCTCTCTCTCTCTCTCTCTCTCTCTCTCTCTCTCTCTCTCTCTCTCTCTCTCTCTCTCTCTCCCCCGAGCCAGCACGTCAGTGGCTGTCTAGTGTCACCCTTGGTTGGGGTAGCTGTCTTCTCATTCGCTGGCTGACCGACGTGTAGGCCAGCAGGGTGTTCAGTCCACCAGACACACACACACTCTTCATCTCACACGCAACACTCGACAGGAGCGCGTGGCTCTCGCACGACTCGTTCTTCATAAAACCCTAAATATTCCTGTGGTGAGCGCTACGCATAAGTACGTACTCTTGTTTATATGGTCTTGGTGAGCAGTACGCGTAAGTAGGTAGTGAGCCTTATCGTCTCTTATCATAGCAGCCTTTCTGATATCCTGCAGTGGTATGCTATCGTTGCTTACCGTAACCTGATATATTACAATCTCGAGTGTTAAGATATGCAAGATATTTACTTGCTTATATTTATATAGATTAACCAAAAAAATCAGACGTTACTACATACAAAGAAGAGGATATCCAACACGCCAAGAATAGAATTATCGTTCGTATAAGAAATAGATTATCCAACACACAAGAAATAGATTAAACCAAACAAGTAAGTAATATAATACTGCTCACGACGACGGGATCTGCTCGCTTGTTTTCTGTTGTTCCGCTTTTGTTTGGGGACGCGAGAGAAGTGTTTGCTCTGTCAGATGAGATTATATATATATATATATATATATATATATGTATACCCTCATATCGGAGAAACGTCGAGTTTTTTTTATAAGACCTGTCATGATGTCGATTAGTTTTCAAGGACGAGGCAGAACATGAAGAAAGTAAGAGAGAGTGAGAGATAAAGATAGAAGGGAGGAGGGAGAGAGAGAGAGAGAGCCATATTAGGATAACGTAAGACGAGAATTTACCATATGGCGGAGAGAGAGAGAGAGAGAGAGAGAGAGAGAGAGAGAGAGAGAGAGAGAGAGAGAGAGAGAGAGAGAGAGAGAGAGAGAAGGGAGGAGGAGGACTGTGTGTATGGTGGAAGTGAAAGGTTGAGTCCCATCTTGCTTAATGGCAGAGGCCAGGCATTAATGTGTGTGGAGGGAGACAGAGGAGGTGCGGGTGTGGTGTGTTATGGTGATGGTGGGATCGGTTATGGTGCAGATACAGGCAGTAGGAGAGGGTAAGGTGATGGTATGGTGATGGTAGCATCGGTTATGGTGCAGACACACGGGGTAGGTGAGAGTGTGGTGATGGTGGGAACAGCTGTGGTGCCCATACTAGTTTTCATGATTATGTGACACTGAAAGAAAATGTTGCGAGTGGTTATTGTGGGTAGAGGTATAGTGGATGGTAGCTCGAACAGTGCTCCCACCGCCAGGTGAGAGGATGCTGACGATACTGCTGAAGGCGCAGTGGTAGAGTAGATTAGGAAAAGGTAGATAGAGTACGTGGTTGCCCTCTACTTTGAACAGAAAATTCAGAATTTTTCACCAAACTGAACTTCCTAGAGAGACTGAAGGAAGAGGGTTGGGTTTAACTGTGTCACTTCAGAACCTTCAGGAACGCCGTGGAAACACACTTCACGAGTACAGAGGGACTGTTAACGTCAGGCCTTCGAGGTACTTGGCACCTTCCTGCAGAAGGCTCAGGAGAAGGGGGTCAGCCAGGCGGATAATAAGATTTAGGAGATCTTGTAAGATCCTGCCCGGTCCATCTTCCACGGAGAGAAAAGATGTTTATATACCCAAAAGCTTTCAACGCTCGGTAACATTATCATTTACCTGGATTTCACCAACTTTTTTACAGTGGATGCACAGCAGAATGAGACTTAAAACTGCTCATGTGAGGGATGGACTTAATGCATGACGAGCGTCTGTTTTAAACACAGAGATAAACTGTCATGACCAGGTCAAGTTTAAGATGTTATGTTGTGTGTGTGTGTGTGTGTGTGATGTAAGGGGGCAGACGAGGCGAGGGTAATTCATGGGTTAAGGTAGTCAGTTGTGAGCTTGGATGTGTCCTCACGTGAAACAGTAAGAGTTCAGGGACCTGTAGTCTACATACGTGTTCCTGCAGAGGCACGTTGATAATGAGGAGAGAGACGAGGAAGGTGAAGGTGGCTGCACATGATGTATGTTGATGAAGGTATAAAAGGGGCGGGGGAGGAATAAGGAGTGTATGGAGTGTGTAGACAAAGGTACATAGACGTAAGTAAGAGGCGAAAGTTCGCCATGTCAGGGTTAAGTGTGAGGAAGGAGCGGACGATACAACACAGACGCTAACCCCACACACGGCAGTCAACGAGGGAGGGTGCTGACAGATGCCCCTCCCCTGCAGGTGGGGACTCAACCCCGACGGGGGAATGTGTGTGTGTGTGTGTGTGTGTGTCATAGTCAGCGAACGGGGTATAGCATGGAGTCGTCCAAGTGCCCTTTTCGTCCTGAAGGAGCCTACTTACCCTGCTCCTGCGCGGAGCACAGGCCTCGAAGTTGCTGGAGCTTCATGTAAGACGCCTTATGGTTGCATAATGATGATGGTAATGATGATGATAATCACTGATGATAATGACAATGATGATAATAACCAAGAGACACTTCTCCCCGCTACATATGACTCCATTCGTGTCACAGGTTTACAATACTGTCTCCAGTATCGTAGTCGTAATACTCGAGTGAGCATATAAGAAAACATTTCTGAATCAAACCATTCGTGACAGTCTGCTCCTAACAATGTAGAACTCAACCCCCCCTCCCTACCCATGGTCCCTTCGAAAAGACATAAAGAATTGCCGTAAGCCAGGTAGAAGACCTGTGGTATCTGTGAAATTCGGTTTTCGTGGTGCACTTCGACACCACAGCCTTATCGAGCCGATCAGAGATCGTAAACAGACCGCTACAAGCACAGACCCGACCCAGCCACTGAGGACCTCGCTGATACAATGTGTTTCCACCACAGTGTCTGTTGAATCCGTCCTCACACACACACACACACACACACACACACACACACACACACACACACACACACACACACACGGGCTACACCAGCTGTGGGTGTTCATCATCCCCCCACACCCCACACGCCACCTGGACAAGTCTGTCTGGCCCAGGTCGTCCCAGCTGGATCACGTGACCCTGGGCGATCTGAAGATGACCTTTGACGAGCGATCTCAATTGCTTTATTCAATAGAAACTGTTCATATGTTGGACATTTTTATTGCTGGACAGAAGAGATTGATTTACCTGGATTATTTACGATGTTGTTAAGGGCAGGTAGGAGGAAGCAATTCTAGCATCAGTTTACCTCTGGTTAATATGACATCTTGTCATCATATTTTATTACCCGAATAAATCTTCTAGTAAGACCCCGCCGCTTTTATAGACAATATGAGAATTAATTAATATGAGATTTACGAGTAAAGCGAATAAGGACTCGCATAGAAACAAGATCGAAAAAGAATAAATGGAATAAACTTACGGTTTCAATCTTGGTTGATTTGGTGGTAAAATGGCGTCGGTGTGTTTCCCTCCATATTTAACCCTTTTTTTTTTCCCCCACCGGTGCGTCGCTCTCCCTCCATCTCTTGCTTCAGTGACGCCGCTCGTGCTGATCGCATAGCCAGGAGGTGATCGTGTACCGGTATGATGAATCACACTGTCTTGACCTCCTCCGCGCTCCTGCCCCTTTCTGATATTGTCGGCTGGGCTGGGGAGGTGGAGGAAGGGGATCAGTATATAATTTCCGGTGGGTGACGGAGCGTGCGGTGTGACCCACGCGCTCACACAACGGCGCTAGATGGCTCTCTTGGCGTCTGATTCTGTCGCTTACGATCGTCCAGTTCCTGATATATATATATATATATATATATATATATATATATATATATATATATATATATATATATATATATATATATATGATGCTACTTCCAGCACAGTTAGTCTACACTGTTGTGAATTACCTTACACAGTTTGGAGAGATGTAGATGACCTTAACAGTCTGGAGTGATGTGAATTACCTTACACTGTCTGGAGTGATGTGAATTACATTTATCACTGACTTCAGACCGCAAAGCCATTACTTTCAGACTTCCAGATTTCAGGTTTCATGAATTCTGTAACAGTTCGTCTGACCCAGACTATTTCAGCATTGCTGTATCAGGGCTGCTCTGAAACCTCGTGTTTTTCCCTTGATGTACTGAACTCTAATCATATCTGTAAATTTAATAACTATAGATGTAAATTATAGTCATACCTTTAATGTTTTACATACGTCCTACCATGTTCACTTGCAAATTCAGTAATGTATTGTTTATTATTATTCGTTTACGTGAACATATGTATCTTGCATGCTTGTTAATATGTATCTTAGCATGCATGTATAAATGCATTTCAGTCTGAACTTTCGATGGGCTTCGGTGCGAATTTCAGAGTTCAGAAGTGTGTTCTGTTTAACAGATGTTCCTTACATGATAACTATCATTAACTGACGTATATTATCGCATACTGGTACATGGTGTCGTTCACTGACACATTTTGTCCTTAAACGACTTGTGTTATCGAGTATTGATTCATCTCAGTTGACATTAATCACCTTAACATGCAGTGATTTAAACAAGTCAGCATAATTCGATAATCCTGAGGTGTTTTATATATATATATATATATATATATATATATATATATATATATATATATATATATATATATATATATATATATATGTGTGTGTGTGTGTATATATATATAGACTCGGACTTTTTTATACACATTGGGTCGTGACCCCGACAAGGCATGCATGTTTACATGAGCCCACGTCTGCGCCATAGCCCCGTAGCTCACCATCTTGCCTCTCAGAGATGGCTTGATGTGTCGGCCGGCACCGGAGCGTGCATCTTTACGAGCCTTCTTAAACACGCCTCTTCGCGTGACCCCAAGAGGGAGGAGAAGTAAGGCACACGTAGCGTGCAACTGAGGCACGCACCACGCCACATGCTGATGGACGCATTACGTTGGCCCCTCGCTGATGTATTCATCAGTGCGTGAGTGTGGCGAGGCGAAGGTGAGGGGTGGGAAAGGATTGTGTGTGTATATCACAGCACGTGCTGAGGCTGGTATGCTGCTGAGTGGGTATCAGCAAGACGCATGGGGTTGAGCGTGTGTGAATACCAGGGTATGGATCGGTGCGTCTTGATGCATGTGTTAAGAGCGTGCATTCGCACACCAGCGCATGGATTAGAGTGCGCACGCTCGAGAGTGGGACCAGATCGCAACGTCTTGTCTATGATCACACCGCTGGTCCGACCCACCCGCCCCCACCTCAGCCCATCCCAGCAACTGGGGAAAGGCCATGTGGACCAATCTCTCGTCTCTGGTCATGTTGACGAGTCTCGGCCATGTTGCTGGTCAAAGGAAACACGAAAACCACCTCGGCTGATCTTCAAGGCAACGAGGACGTCCGTGTCTCGTGGTGGGGAAGGTGACATCCCTGTCTTTGAGGAGGAAGAAGTTTTCTTTACCTTGAAGACGAGAGGCGAGCTCTCTTTCAGACCAGCTCGTGCTGCACCACACACTCTGTAATGACCCCATTGGTTTTTTTTTTAAGTATCTCCGACCTGATGTTGTAAGCAGGATGCTTGACTCGCGTTGGAGGAGCAGTTAGGATGCGTCAGTAATATACATATGTATGCGGGTCAGTCATGTTTCTCGTCTTGCTTGGAGCTTTGGTGATGTTTCTCACTTAAACCTATAGCCTCATTAACGTGTCTCGCTGATATACACTCACAGGGAGTTTTATACACGTCTGAGCCATTAGAGAAATCTTTCAGTCCTCAGCTGATCCTGACAATGGTTCCTCACTCCTGCCTTTAGTATGAGCGTTATCTCAGATCCTCCTGAACCCTTAATTATGTGTTTCGCTCTAACTAGTCTTGGGTAAGGCGTTTGACCTAGGCCATCAGGAAGGGAAAGCGTTACTTTAGGTAAGGCCAGGGTATAAAAGTTTAAGTCAGGAGAGCTTATAGCCTACAGCTGATAAGATAAGAATAGGGAAAAAGTAATTTTAAGTTCGTTGAAGAGTAAGAAGTTTATGCGCCAGCAGACGATCGAGGAGAAATGAATATACCTTTTAGAACAACTTGGCAAGCTTATAAATCTTTCAGGTTAGACAAGTGAGTGTGAAATGGGAAGATGATGAATGACTTACAAGTAATTCATTTATTCTTTCTAAAACAGGATGTCTGATTAAGAGAGAGAGAGAGAGAGAGAGAGAGAGAGAGAGAGAGAGAGAGAGAGAGAGAGAGAGAGCTCTGTAAGGAATGAGGGAGTTCCAGGCACATTGTAGGGATGGTGATGTTGATGGTTGAGGTTGGGGTCTGGAGGTCGGTTAAGGAACTTGATTTACAGAGTAGATGTTTCTAATGCGTCCAGTTGTCATAAGTGTCTCGACATACTTATATACTTACTTTACATGTGTTTGTAGTACTTCATAGGAACAGAAGAGTGTACGAGATATGGTGTGCGTCAGAAGTCTTTCAAAGCATTTCTGAATGTAAATATAACGTGTGTTTGGAAGGAGCTTTTTGAAAGAGTCTGAACCTCCATAGGAATGTCAAGACATCACTATGGTTCCTCTCGGACATCAAGAACATGACCAGGCATTCGACAGCCTCTATGATCTTCCCGTGAGCGTCCTAGTGGACTCGAAAATGTAATTGCACTGCATGTGGTTTGGACGGACTTAATGCATACCCGGATGCACTGAAGGCCATAAGGACTTCATGAGAGTGCATGGCAAGTGTGTGTGTGTGTGTGTGTGTGTGTGTGTGTGAGGATTGGCCCAGAACAGCACAACCATGATTCACATTAAGGCAACGCAAACACTGCGGAACCTGACCAACCCAGTACCTCCGCCCCATCCAACCTAGAGGGAGGGGAGGTTGGTTCTTGACCGCTCACACACTAGGTGTATTATCCTCGACCTCACCTCCAGAATATAATTTGACGTAACCAAAGACGACGACGATGGCAAGTAATCTCTTGCGTAATACATACCCTCCCGCCATGTGAGGTTAACATGTTAATGGTCCTTGTTATATCGAGAAAAAAAATTGATGGTGTAAGGGTGGGTGTTGGTGTTTGATGGAGAGAGAGAGAGAGAGAGAGCTGCTCTCTCTAATCTTCCTTAGTGAGTGTCAGTCTCCATGTCTGTTCCTGGGTGACCGAGAACTCTTTGTCCCGATCACGTTCTCCCCTTTCTACTCTCTCTCTCTCTCTCTCTCTCTCTCTCTCTCTCTCTCTCTCTCTCTCTCTCTCTCTCATCGCATCCTCTTCTCTTGACGTAAGGGAGCAAGGATGGTCTTCCTTCATCCACCTGGGCAACATCTCTCCTCCCTGACCGACACTCGGGTCTCTCACCTTGGCATCTCTCCCCCTGAGGTTTCATGGCTTGCGTTCCTCCCCCAAACCCCAGCAAGAAGACCTTCACTCCTCGTGTCCAGAGTCCTCAAACTCCTCGTTCCAAGATGCTGACCCCACGTACGTATCCATCTTTTCTCAGCACCTCCCTGACTCGTCTGAGGATTTATTTATATTGTTAGTTGAGCAGATGGTATTTGTGGTCATCTCTCAAACATCCAGGCGTCTCAGGGTCTCTCGTGTTTGGTCTCTCGTATATTTTCACACAGGTTACTCTCGTTGACTGCCTCTAATCCATCAGGTATTAAGTATATCTTTGTACACACTTGCCTTCCATGTTATTTTTCTGCCTTCTGGATTTTAAGAGTGTTTATCTGTGAGGGAAAAATCATGTTACATGTATGTAAAGTAATTATTATGTTCTGTGGCTGAAGCTCTTGCCTCTATCTATCTACCTACCCCCTCCCCCTGCATATGCCCGCCTCCCCACTGGTGGTGTGAGCATGATTAACCTGATCATGAGTGATCGAGTGAGTAATGCGACCATCACGATGATCACCTGGGGTGGTTCTTGTCGTCAAGGACGTATACTGTGACAGAACTTGACGTTTTCTACACAGAACCAGAGACGCGAGGCGTATGGGTAGCGTTCTCAGATATTTTTCTCCCTTTTTCTTGGAAAAATATATCCCGTAATTGTTGTACCTTCATAAGATAACGAAGAGCATAATTTTACGTTAAGGATTGTCTTTTCCATTGTGGTGGTTCGGTTTGACAATACAACAGGACGGAGAAAAGCGATATTTTTTTACTGTCTTGGTCTAAGCCTCAAGTGATGATAACCTAACACCAAACCATCCTTAAGGCAAGAGGTTATTGAGGTCATACTCGCTCACGAGTAGTTTTTTCCGTGCTCTTGTGTATATCACTATCTTGCATCGTTCTATCCTTTTGGATTTTCTCGATGGAGCGAAGCCGGGCAGACGACGCTCCGCATTGTGTGGGTTTTATTATTCCATGAGTTAAGAGCTTAGGCTAAGAGAAGGTGAATGATTTAATACAGGCGTAGTGAGGTGTAGGGAAGATGGAAGAGTCTGGTGAGGTGTAGGGAAGATAAGAGGAGTGGTGAGGTGTCGTTTAGAGTTGAATGATAGACAGATGATGATAGACAGATGAAACTTTGGAAGTACAGGAGACGCAGACTTGGTCTCGGGACGATACCGCAACAAAGGGAGACATACGTACAGACAGACGGATAATGGATGATTATCTTCAGATATCATCATCTGAACTCACTTCTGACACACGTTCCTACCGCAGTTAATGCTATACATTGTGTGTGACTCAGGGCTTTTAAGGTTCAAATTCTCACAGCAGGTTACTCTAGCTTCGATCCCAAGTTATGGTATCTTTTGTGTCTTTCTTGTTCACACGCAGGCAGACGTTTTCGTGGTGGAATATCTTGTATCTTTTTCCTTCATACGTGTTCGCCGTTACCCGTGTTAGCAAGATAGCGCCAGGAACAGACAAAGAAAATGACTCATTCACTCACATCTAGTCTCCAGATGTTTCTGAAAGCCACATGCATTATGATCATGTCTTGCCTTGTACCGACATTTACAGCCCTGTATCTTATGTATTAAGATGTTCTGTTTCTAGCTTATCTTGTGAGCCCGTTACTTTAAGAAAGATTTCTCTCAATCTTGATTTATATTTTTTTTCTGCTGAACACACTGCTCGTGGTACTTAAAAGATACATAAAAAAAAAATCTTCGTTTAAATTTTTGCTTCATTTACACTTCATTGGTTTTATATGTAGATATCTGTAAATATCACTTATGCCTCCCGCTACAAATAGGTTTCATCGAGGGTAAGCAATCTTGATATCACTCCAGTTTCTCTTTTTCCAGTTATATGAACGCATTTTTGACATCAGGTCAAACATATTGGCTCAGCGCTCCTCTCCGCTGCAGAATCACGCGACAGGTTGGTTCTCTTTAGCGTAGCGGTTAGCCTAGCTGACCGTGACGCATTCACGGGTCACCCTGGGTCGAGCTCGCATAAGTTCGAATCCTAGGTGAGGCGTTCGATCCACAGTCAACCCGGCTGTTCATCCCCCCGTAGAGGCTGGTCGATAGATAGGTTACCTTAATTTGGGATAGGGTATATTTTATGTATATATATATATATATATATATATATATATATATATATATATATATATATATCATTAATGAGATGACCCTGAGTAGCGCATGTGGTTGCCCGTGCTGTGATATCTTGTCTACAGAAGACGTGTTGCTCCTGAGCACTTCGTCAGCAAGGTGGCTGACCACGTCGAACTCAGGAGAGTGTTGTGCGGTGTACTGGAGGTGGAGGAGGTAACTCAATAACCTGGTTTATGTTGATGTTCCCAGATCTCTCCGCTTAAGCCTCGATACCCCCTTGTAAACCCCCCCTACCCACCTGCCACACCGATCTCTCTCCGGAGACAACTGAGGCATATCCGGGTGGGTGATGAGCAATATCGGCTAATGAAAGGTGGGGTTGGGGGGGTGCCACAAAGAGATGACTTTCACGCAGGGATGAAGAAGAGAGAAAAAAGTTGACACATGGGAGTGAAGGGCGAGAGATTATGGTCTTCTGGGTCTTGATCTCTGCCCTGGTGTTGAGGGGTAACTTTATTTATGATTTTTTTTTTCCTTTTCATTCTCTTCTCTCTATTCCCCCTCCTGATATCTCTGTACGTGTGTCCTCTCTCTCTCTCTCTCTCTCTCTCTCTCTCTCTCTCTCTCTCTCTCTCTCTCTCTCTCTCTCTCTCTCTCTCTCTCTCCGTGGCCGATCTGCCGGGAACAAGAAGCATTACCGACCCTTGTCACTGAGGAGTCTTTTCCCTTCTCTTAAACGTACGTGTTGACGAGTTCCTCAGTGATACCCGAGGAGGGACCAGGATCTCTTAATATGAGTCGAGGGAAAGATGGGATGGAGACGAAGCGGAAGGAGGAAAAATATACACAATATATGAATATACACAAAACTCGTGACGAAATTTTGTCATTAGGAAGGGGCTGTAGCGCGTCGTGCTCACTGCATATACCCACAGCGCCTGGTGTTCTAGCCAGATCAAGGGGAGGTGCTAAGCAGACCTGTCATTGCTTAACCTCCCTGACCCGTGTGAGATGCGGTATTCCCAACCTGTGTGTAACGCCCTCAGCATTCAGAGAGCAGACCTTACTCTGTGAATAGTTTCGTCGAAGACTTTGCCGAAAGGCAGGGCTGGCGCGTAGAGCTCACCGCAGGAAAATAGTATATAGAGTTAAGAAGGACGAGTCCCTTGTGAGTCATGTGTTATGTGAGACTCAGAGATTTGTGTCATGTTTGTGGACGGAATGCTGGGTAGCTCACATGTGAGTGAGGCAGAGAGAGAGAGAGAGAGAGAGAGAGAGAAAGGAGTGGATGGAGGAGAGGAGGAGTTGAGTCCTACATGATTAACTGTGGTAACAAAGACACCTGGACGGTGGGAAGCACACCTCACACCCCAGGCTCATGAGGACAAAGCCTCATGCATTAGGATGGAGCGCATCCATCCCTAACACGTCTGCATTATTATAATGTACATATATTACTACAAGATGACAACGCTTTCCCAGCACACCCTCATCAGTAACACGACGTTATATGTATATATGAATGTATGTATCTATCTGCTATTTTGCTCTGTGTGTGTGTGTGTGTGTGTGTGTGTGTGTAGACGTGATGCGTATATATATATAAGGTTAACAGACATGGCAGCACGAGTGTAGACTGCCTCCTCGTAACTCACAATCACACGGGCCGGCCGAGGTAGACCACGCATAGGTTCGAATCCTGGTTGCGGCAGTCAACCCAGCTGTTCATCCTCTTCTAAGGGACTTAGTCGATATATTTGGGATTTGATGTGGGAAAAATACAGGAAGGGCTGCAGGCAACCAGCATTTGAAATCTACACGAGAGCAGAGATTGAACATACATGATAGAATATAAGGAATAAAAAGACTTTGGAAACGAGTATTATGAACGAGACAGGAGAGATAATGCATAAGTTTTCCCATGATTTCGTCAGGAATGAATAGTCAGATGAACAGTTCATTAAGCTAAGAGATTCTGAGGGAAGAATTATTGAGGATGATGTAAGGATATATGAGGAACTGAATAACAGGTCCGAAAAGTGTCTTCTCAGTGGGAGACACTAGTGAGATGAGGTGGCGAGGTGGACTTAGAAACAACTGAAATTTCTGAAGAAGATGTGAACAGTCTTACTAAACGTCCTTGACCCATAAAGGACTCAAAATCCTGATGAAGTTTCTCCATGTGTGATGAAGAAGTGTCTGGTGCGCTTGACACACACCTTGAAGTTTTTGGATATGTCGCTGGAGAAGGAGGTAAAGTGTCCAAGGGGAGCGGAGGAAGGCATATTTCTGACCCATCTTTACGTAAGGAGACCAGGAAGGTGCGCTCAGCCCAGCATGTCCGGCCAGTGTGGACTGCAGTACACCAGGAAAGATAATGAAAACGTAATTGGATGATTACTTGTAATTAGGAAGTTAGAGACCAAGAATTTGTCTTCTGTGGAAGAAAGAAGAGTAGATACAAAGATAGATTTCATATACATATCATATATCATTTTAAGATTTCATATGCTATCAGAGGTCACAGTTCCTCTACTGTATTCTCTTCATCCAATACTCTGATGTCTTAAAAGGATTTAATTACATCTTTCCCAACAAGTTGCTTTCCAAATATCATGTTATGGGCTCTGGTTGCTGTAGATTTGTGTACATCTAAGAAGTGATCAGTGACTAAGGTTGTGATCACGTCACCCCTTTCTCTTCTGTCTTCAGAAGTGGACGTAATATGTGATCACTAACTTCTCTGCTACTCATCTCTCCATTAGTTTTGATGCCATTCTTAGTATTCATTATCTTCCAAAGTCTCTTTATTCTAGTATCATCTTTATTACCTCTATTTTGGTACAATCTTTACTGCCTCGTTATTCTGGTGTCATCTTTACTGCCTCTTTTTTCTGGTGCCATCATTATTGTTTCTTATTCTTGTACCATCTTTATTACTTTGTTACTCTGGTATCATCTTTATTGCCTCTTTTATCAGCTACCATCTTTATTACACTCTACAGCCTCTTTTCAAAAGACAAGTTTTTGCATTTCCTCTAAAAATTTTCTATTTTTTTTCCCCATTAATTTTTTCCTACCTCTTCAACCCTTTTCATATCTCCTTTACGGCCAGCCTCGGTGAGGGCTTCCTCCCTCCATGACTGGAGAGCGCCGTCGATGTCTGTGTGTTGCTCAGGGAGGGGAGGACTCTGATCCAGGGCTGAGCAGCGCAGGTATTCGCTGAGCGCCTCCCACATGCCACTGTGTCTCGCAGGAAAAGAAAAACAACCTCGAAAACGCTTGACTAGCCAAAGCCTTCTCGACCGGGAGGATGCGCACCGCTCAGTCGCTGGGAAAGTCTTACGGCGTGGGTGTTAATTTAGTCATGGATGAACGAGGAAGTGTCAAGTCGGTAATGTAAAAACGACTTGGATGATATATAAAAAGAACAGAGGAAGCAGCGACATGGCTCATTCCGTGGTTCTGTCGAGCCATCAATTGCCAGCATGATTAACCAACCCAGGAAGACACGATATGATTATATATATATATATATATATATATATATATATATATATATATATATATATATATATATATATATATGCAGAAGGTACATATAGATGCAGGTAGAACCACAAACAAACAGAAATACGAGGTGTCAAGCGCTTCAGCATCGTCGAAATACTTCTTACTCCAAAGAAATTCATCCTTTCCCAGCTACAGATTGTAGCGCAACCCTTAAGTTGCAGGAGCCCTGTGAGAACGGTCCATAGGGTTATATACTCCCCCCTAAAAATGATATATTTAACTAGAGGTTGATACTTAATTCCTTATAGAATAAGAGTTAACACAATTCATCGGTCATTACGTATGTATCTATAAACACTCACACATTCGTTGTTGATTTAATCCACGGGTCAATAACATATTTATGCGCTGGAAGAAAAAAATGTATTCACACATGAGTTGGTCTCCTTGTAAGTGCCATCTCTCGAGAGTCAGTCATTTGAGTGCACGTCTCAGATATTCATAAATGCAGTACTCATAAATCTCTCAGTGGCTATCATGCGTGGTGTGAGACAGTTACCTGGTCTCTCATGAGATATTGATGGTGGAGACAGTGCACTCCCTTCTGTCTCCCAAGGAGCTCGTTCGCTAGCAAGTGACTGTGTGACAAATCGGGACGTTGTCATACTGAGATAATCTCTCTCTCTCTCTCTCTCTCTCTCTCTCTCTCTCTCTCTCTCTCTCTCTCTCTCTCTCTCTCTCTCTCTCTATATATATATATATATATATATATATATATATATATATATATATATATATATTACCCTTCTTTTCTCTCCTTTAATTTTTTGTAAGTTCCATTTCGTCCTCTGCTCGCCATGAAGTCTGTGTTTCAAAGGTCAGATGTTGTGGGGGGGGGGGTTCAGTACTATCGCCCCCACTCCGGTGAAATTTATGCTTGCCATTTTGATCTTTGTGTTCATCCGGGTCTCTCATTAGTTCGGTATTTCACTACACATCCGGGCATTAAACTCCAGGGGGGTCTGATATTCGCACGGGTTGGGACAGAATTTCAGGCCAGTCTGCTATTGCAAGACCCGTTTAAATTCCCGTCTTGCTCGTTGTACTGATTTCCAATTATAATCTGGTTCCTCGCGGGTCAACTCGCTCTGTATTCTCTTGAAAATTCGTGTTCGTTGTGTCCACATTCGTGTGTGATGAAGATTTTTTCCTTTTTCTTCGCGAGCTGGGTGTTTGGAGGTCTATGATTAGACCTTCTGATAAGTTATGTTGAGCCTACCTGCGTTATGGATGTGATTATATATATATATATATATATATATATATATATATATATATATATATATATATATATATATATATATATATATATATATATCCTAACCCAGGTACGTAATTTATCGGCCCACCCGTAGGTGAAGATGAACACGTGGGTTAACTGTGGGCCGACTGATCTTCATACCAGGGTCATGTTATTCACTGATTAGGCGAATCACGAATCAGTTCTCCGGCAACACGCTTAGAAATTTATGTCTGGTGCCCTGACCCCCATGCCGGGGTCACGTTACCTCCCGGGGGAGGCTAGGAGAGGGAGGGGGAGCAGCTCTTAGGCTGCTAATAATCGTGCTTTACGGAGTAACATTGATTAATCGGTAATTAATCCTTGGGCAAGACTAGTTGATCGCTAAGTAATCCTAGGTTATGTCTCGTTAATCCTTGGTGGTAGGGGTCGCCCAGGCTGGTGTGTGGACTGTGATGAGATGGTTGTTGTGAGAGGAAGATCTCTCATATTGCTGGCTCCAGAGGAAGCAGGAGGAAGATCATGAGGATGAAGGAGGAAGAAGAAGAAGAAGAAGAAGGAAAAGAGAGTAAGAATGATAATTATGATAATTGTAATGATAGTGATATGAATATGAAGATGAATAAGAAGATGCTGGGGAGGAAGAAGAAGAACAAAAGGATAATATGAAAAAGAAGAAGAGGAGGAAGAGACATGGCGAGAAAAAGCCGATAAAGATTAAGAATGTGAAGGATGGAGTGGAAGGAAACAATGAACGAGAGAGACCTGGCGAGAAAGGAAGGAAAGACGTGAGGCAAATGAAGGAGGAGACACGGGAACACCAGAAGGAATGAAGAGGAGAGAAAGAATCAGACATGTGAAGATAATGACGTACATTCCTCCCCAGGTACACGGTACCCTCCCCAGAGTGACCAGAACATCCTCCCCAGGGTGACCAGAATACCCTCCCTAGGATGACCCGAATATCTTCATATCCCCAGCTGCTGGTCGTGTTACACACACACACACACACACACACACCAAGCAAGACCTGGTCGCCTCAGGCTGCTTCGAGGTTTGGGTTCTCGAGACGTCGAACTCTACTAGTGTCGCTTGTCTTGGCCAGGATCATTTAACGTGACGATCCTACCCTAAGGAACTCCAGTCTGGTCACTTGATACTGGATTTCTGGTTGGCGCCGTAAAGATGATGCCCGAAGAAGGGGAGTGGATCAGGAGATGATACACGGGAATATGAGAGGAGTTCAGAGAGATTTCGAGGCTGTTTGTGATGGTGGAAGATGCCAGGAAGATATCAGAGATTACCGAGGTGAATGTTAGCTGGTATGTAGACGATCCAGAGAGAATAACCTAGAGACTGTTAGTATAGAGGCGCAAATATTGTTAATTTGTGGAAGTGAAGTATTTATCAGGTCGGTTCTTCAACGTAAATGGTTATTCTTTGACTGAAGCGTTTGTTATGGGAATCCTAGATGGTCAGGAGGGAGTGTAGTGTACACTCCCTCCTGACACTCCCATCCATGTACCCTGAATGTTGACATAGGATGGAACATAGAAGGAGGAAGGGAGAGAGAGAGAGAGAGAGAGAGAGTGAGAGAGCATGGGAAGAGAAATAAAGAGATAGTATAGTACGAGGAAAAATGCTAAAAGACTGAGGAAAATTCTGAAGGAGAAAGACAAATTACAGAGGAAGACAAAAGGAAAAAACCAAACTCAAGGGATAACGAAAAGAAGAAAGATTTAGAAAGAAAATATGGATGAATATCTGGCATGAAGAGAAGATATACAGGAATGAAATTGTTAACAGGAAATCTTAGCTCTCACCCATCACAGTTATCTTCATGTCCTCTTACCACAGCTTTTACATGACAGCTGAATTACCTGGTGAACTAATTATACTTAATCAAGACAAGGAGACTCCAGCATTACAATACCTGCAAAATTTCACTAGCTTAATTAGTCAGACCTACTAACTATACACGCCAGCTCATGTAATTACCTTCTCCAGTTCCTTAAATCTGATCACAGTTATATTAATTACTTCGCCTATTTCATCTCCCGACTTAATCACGTAGTCTCAATTAAAAAAACTTTTTTGGATTGAAGTCGACTTGGCACTGCCAAAACTATGCCCCAAAGAAAATTACATTGAAAAGGTTCGGTCATAAGTTTACCAGAAACTAAGAATAAAGAACCAAATGGTGATTAATGTAAGCTTAAGCTGTTCAGGTTGATTTATCTAAGGTAATTAGTTCAGCTTATCTTATTACATTCATCTCAGGTGATTACTTTAGCTCAATTGATTACATTTCATTATCTGAGGTAATTACTTCAGCTCATCTCATCACATTAGATTATCTCAGGTAATCACTTCAGCTCATCTGATCACATTTAATTATCTCGGGTAAACACTTGATCTCGTATAATCGCACCTCCATTACAAGTTTAATTTACAAGTGTAACACCATCTTTACTACTTAATTACACTTACAAATTAATCACACCTCTTCCTGTAATTACATCTGTCGAAGAAATTACATTTCTACTAATTACATCTATTAATCTAATATGATTGTTCGTATGATTACCCCATCCTATCTCCCAACACTTCGAGTTCCTGTGTTATGATGGAATCATATATGATCATATATACCAGGCGGTTCACTAGCATTTACGTCCACTTCGAGTATACTCCCCAGAGATCCCCAGATATACCTGTCGCTTCATATATCAGAACATAACCAGTGCGTTAATTACGTTATAGGGTTTTTTTCCTCCTCCTCTCCATCATCTTGACTCTATCAACCTTCATCTGTTTGTGAAGACGCAGTAGGGGGGCGGGGGTGGGGGGGGATTGTAAGAGCGACGTATGAAATTATAAAATACAGAATGAAAAATAAATGATAAATACTTGAGAACAATCGTAGATTTGGGATTTCACTGTAAGTGCGTGAGTGAGTGTGACACTTGTTTGACAATACGTGTAGTCGCGAATGCATCTTGCCAGCAACATACAGGGTTCAGCTGTCGTGTATGCAGGGGAGGGAGGGGAGGTTCTGTATGTTTCTCTTTATGAGTGTGAGTTGTGGGATTCTGCTCCGGGTTTGAGGAGTGGGATTGCATCCCACCATTACTAAGTTACTGAAGGTCTGACCAAAAGTGAGGTACTACAGGGACATTGATCGAACACCTTTTTTTTTTTTGTTTGTTTGTTTGAATTTATACGTTAATATGGGCACGAGGGGATGTTCATTTCTGACCATTGTTATGTGAGGAAATCCACAATGAGAATTGCCCTGGCAATTATCACACAGTCTCTGGTGTATTTCTTGGAAAAATTTTCCACAGAGTTGTTATATCTACCACTAGGTAGACCACGCAACACTCGACAAGCTGCTGCGTCAAATGATTATTGTGTGTCCGTTGGTAACTCTAGGGTGGGCCGTTTTGATAACTTTTTCCTTCCTTGCACCTCGAGACTTTAGAACTGTCTGCTTTCTCATGTCTTCCTCAATAGCTAAGACCAGGCACATTTTGAAAGACAGGTTTTTCAATTCAAAGGCTTTGCTGAATCAAAAGATAATCTGTCCATCCAAAAAGATAAAGATAAATCTATACGAAATCTATGGTCTTGTTGGATTCTTCTGAATGAGTAGAGTACAGGTGCTTGTGAATTAGCATATGATTTTTCTTTACTAGAGGAACTGACTCTTCATATACCTAAGTAACTAATTCATCAGTATATCAGAAACATTTTCTGATTTATTTTTTCGTAAGAAAGATCTAACAGTATTACACTCAAACTAATCAAAATACACAGATAATGTTGAAGCTGACCTTTTCATCATATTGGAGACGCACAACTCTGTAATTGTCCCAAAAGACAATTAAGTAATTAGTCCTTCTCTCATGATTGTAATGATTGTCCTGAAGTTGCTGAAATTTCAATCCATCCGGGTAACATCCTCAGCTTCGCTTCAGTGATCGAAGCCTCACTTCACAAAGAGGTTCTGTTTCACTTATTTTTCTGAAGCGAATCTGTGTCAGTAACGGTTAGAGAGTGTCCGTTCTTGTTATCATGGTACTTGAGGGGCAAACTGGCATAATTGACCCATACATACCGCCATAGTTACTCTTTATTTTCATAAAAGTTCCTCTGAGTCTACTATGTTGTAGATAGGAATCAAGAGACGAGGAGAGAATTGTTAAGAAAGACGATAGATGTTAGCCTTTTAACAGCACTGTTGGTCATGTTTGCACGCTAAAATATTTCTTTTGTGTCTAGTTGTTGATGGTGTTTATCGACCAGTTCCTGTAGGTCGAGTTGTGCTGGCGATATCTCGCGGTCAGACCCTGAGCGTCGAGTGGTGTTGGCAGGATTTAGGAATCAGAACCTAAAGTCGAATAGTGTTGGCAGTATTCAGTAATCAGACCCTGAACGCTGAGCAGTGTTGGCAGGATTTGAGGTGTTGGCAGGATATGAGTGTTCAGGATGACACCTCCTGCAGCTGCTGCAACATGCTGCCAGTTCACCTCCCATCTTCCAATATCTTACGCAGGCGAACTCCAGTGTGACGAACCCATGGGAATGGCCGAGGGGGTGTTCAGTAATGGGGCGTTCGGGGGGAATGAACCGAGTTTCCTCCCCCTTGAACAAAGGAGGAGCGGGTGGTCATTCATCAGGTCACGCGAGGTTAACATGTCTGACCAGAGATAACAGGTATGAGCGTATATTGATAGGCCGAGATAACATGGCTATAGGTAGATAGTAACACACGAATATGTTCATGCATCGTTTGCCTTTTTTCACTACATATATATATATATATATATATATATATATATATATATATATATATATATATATATATATATATATATATAGTTGCATTACTTTATGCAACACTCTTTCGTACTTGTCAAAAGTTTCGTTCACAACTTATGATACATAATCACATTAATCACATATGTCGATATGGAACCTGATACATATCTCATCCCTTCATGGTGTCAGTTATATTCGTGTCCAACTTACACAAGCATGTCACAGTTGTACTTGATAACTTGTAGAAGTTATTCATCAAATATGTTACCTACTTCACAGGGAGAAGTTACTGTTATCCAGGTACTCAAGATCGACTGAACTGTCATGTTACTTTAGATACAGACATAAACTATATACTCAAATATGTCTCATATTAATAAGAAAATATTGAATTAAATACAAAGAAATAATTTCGTTCAGTTCAGAGTACACACGATGAGTCAGATTCCTCACACACACACACACACACACACACACACACACACACACACAACACACACCATATACATAAAATACGTCCAGATTTCAGATGAGGAAGACATAAACAAAAGCCTGTGTCATGCTACACCTTAAGTTCATCAATCAAGGCGCGCACACACACACACACACACACACACACACACACACACACACACACACACACACACACCCGACTTTGATCGGTATCAGGGGGCTGGACGCCGGGTATACCTGGAGAGCAGACGTAATAAGCTGAATCATGTCACGCCAACAAGATCCCCGCCATTATACCATATAGGAACATGATGCGTCGTCCAGGCGGCCCTAATTACAGTCCACACCTGCTGCTCTCTGGGGTCACGTCACCTGAGGAGGACGGTCGGTGTTGGGGCAGTGCAAGCAGCCAAGCAGAACATACGTGGTGTGGTGTGTGTGGCCGCTCTGCCTGGTCTGGTGCACCACACACCTGCCCTTGCCCCGCCCTACACCACCACACACCTGGCCTCTCCTGCCCTGCAGAACCACACACCTGGCCTGTCCTGCCTTGCACCACCACACATATGACCTGTTCCGCCCTGCAGCACCACACACCCGACCTGTTCTGCCCTGCATTTCCCCAGAGCATCACCCACACCTCACACCTTGCCTGCTCTACCCTGCAGCCTCTGCGCACCTGACCTGACCCGCCCTGCAGCATCTACACACCTGACCCGCCTCGAGACTTCCCACACCTAACCTGGTCTACCCCTCCTGCCCGGCCTGTGAACCAGACTAACCCAACCTCACTTATAACCTAGCTCACCCCAAGCTTACTTAAGCCTTTCTCATCCCAATCTACTTTCGACCAACCTCACCCCACCTTACTTATGACCTACCTCACCCCGCCCCACTTACGACCAGCCTAACCCCGCCCAACAACACTCGACCTGCCCCTCCCCCAAGCTACATCCGGCCTGATCCACCGTGGGGCAACCTTGCCCCAAACCCGACCCCGTCACACAACCTGAACTACACTCGACTTGCCCGACCCTCCGCCACAGCAGTCCCGACCCGAGCCGACCCTCCGCCACAGTCCACACCCGACCCGAGCCGACCCTCCGCCACAGTCCACACCCGACCCGAGCCGACCCTCCGCCACAGTCCACACCCGACCCGAGCCGACCCTCCGCCACAGTCCATACTCGACCCGAGCCGACCCTCCGCCACAGTCCACACCCGACCCGAGCCGACCCTCCGCCACAGTCCACACCCGACCCGAGCCGACCCTCCGCCAGAGTCCATACTCGACCCGAGCCGACCCTCCGCCAGAGTCCATACTCGACCCGAGCCGACCCTCCGCCACAGTCCACACCCGACTTGATCCACACCCATGCTGACCCCCTCCCCACCCCCCAGACCTCTCCACCGTTCTACACATGACCTACCCCCCACCCACCCTCTGCTACAACTGCCCTCCTCCCCAGTCCAACCCGTAATACCCTACCAAACCACCGCCTCTCATGACTCGCTCGTCTTCCTCCCCTCACACCTCATGTTCCTCATTATACCTCATAACGCCCCTCACATCCATGCATCTTGACCTTCCTCCCACCCTTCCCTAACCCTGTTCCTCTCGCTGTCTTTACCTTATCCCACGCCTTGATCAGTCCCATCCCGTCCCACAAACCCCATTTTCCCTTCCCCACCCTCACCCCCACCACCCCCCCACCTCACGAAGACCTGTCCACTTCACCCCCCGTCCTACAAGTGACCTATTCGCTCCCTCCATCATGTCACACCACACAGTCGACCTCTCTACCTGCCATACCACACACACGCCGCCACCCTCACCACCACCCGGGCCACAAGAGGCTCACCTGCCACACCCACCACCTCTACCACACGACAGTGCTGCCCTTTCTCGTCCCCCCCCCACACCCGACCTGACCCCAATCTGCCCAGACCCACACCCCTGTCCCAGAGCCGACCTGCTCTCCGTCCCATCCCTGCATCCCACCTATCCCACACCCAATCTACTCAACCTTGGGTCCCCCTCCCCCCCCACCTCTTCCACACTCAACCCCTCCCCCAGCAAAAAAAAAACATTGATTTATTTACTTATTAACTGATTGATTGAATGATAATATAATGATAATAGTAATAATAATAATGATGATGATGATAATAGATAATAATGATAACAATGATGATAGTAATAATGATGATGATGGTGATGATGGTAGTCATGATAGTAATGATAATAATGATGATAATGATAAAGTGAAACAAAAAATCCATCAGGCATATTTCACACAGCTCCACATCCGACCAGTCCCCCTGTCTGTTTCACAGTTATCTACCTCACACCTGACCTGCCTCACACCTGACCTGCCTCACACCTTACATGCCTCACACGTGACCTGCCTCACACCTGACCTGCCTCACACCTGACCTGCCTCACACCTAACCTTCCTCACACCTGACCTGCCCTACACCTGACCTGCCCTACACCTGTAGTATACCGCCCCTTCTCAAATCCAATTGGCCACACACACACACACACACACACGACCTTGTTCGACAGGAAGAGTTATACAGATAATAGGTTGCACAACGATGCATTACCATACACCATCTCTGGTTCAGCTTGTGGGTCGTGGGAGTCCATGGTGACGATAGATACCAGAGGACCTGATGGCCTGTGACGAAGATATGTACTGGTTATGAGAAAACAGATAACAGAAAACCTGATAGTCCATAGCGAGGTTATCTTGTGAAGGACAGTAGATATGAAAACAGATAACAGATGACCAGATAGTCTATGACGATCTTATCTCCTGGAGGAGAGTACATAGAAAAAGCAGATAGCAGGAGACCTGATGGTCTTTGACGAGGTTTTCTTATAGAGAGAAGTACTTGGGAAAGACAAATATCAGAAGACCTGATGGTCTATCACGAGGTTATCTGCTGAGGGAAGGTGATGTTTTAAGCACAGTTATGATACGTAATTGATATAATGATAGTGTTGTGTTCATCACTAGCAAGATTTGATACCCCGAGGTGCTATCATGAATATCTCTATTGCCACAGTCTTACATCATTTAATAATGTTTTACATAAGATTGAAGAATCTGATTGTATTATCGTAAAGTATTTGTGAGAATGGTAAGGTTGGGGTACCATATCTGACTGTCACTCTGTATAGAGGAAGGAGGTGGTGTCCACGTCAGAAATGTCATCGTAAATCCTTCTAAGTTTAACAGATAAATTTCTAAAGGTTCCTCACACCTAAACAATGTCTGTATAGCTGAGGGTGCCGCCGGAGACATACTGCCAGGCTTGTGTAATGTGGCTCAATCTGTTAACACAAATGCTTGGGTCATGCATCCCCATTGTTGAGGGGAGGCCTCTGACCTCTCGCAGAACTACAGGTCTCTTGGAAGTTTAATTGTTTGTGTGAACAGCGTTGTATTGAGGTTGGAGGTGTCTCATACCACCAGGCGTGTGGTGAGGCTGGAGACCGTGCAACGAAAGACGTTTGCAGTGCCACAGTCACTGGTGAAACTACGGCTTCAGTGTCAACTGCATTTTATGGTCATCGAACAGTGACCAATTGTAAGGGGGGGGGGGCTGTGAAACAGAACACAATGGCGGATCAATGAGTGTGAATTAAAAAGAGAGATGTGGGTTGAATCTCGAAAGGGATGGGTGCTGGCTGGGGTGAGCTGTTGGGGTATTTTATGGTGGGGAGAGCAGAAGGAGAGGGGTGACGTGAATGGCTGTTGAAGAGACAGCATGAGAGAGAGAAAGGAGTGAAAGGCATAGCTACTGAGAGAGAGAGGAGGGAATACAGCATGCTTTAAGTCGAAAGAACACACAAAACAAACTGTATCTGCTGACTAGCGGTTGGCTCAGTGTTAGTTGCAGTCTGATGCTAGCGTCACTCTGCAGAAAAAGAGAAGTTTTCCAGCAGGTCAGAGCTACTTGGTCCCCCTTGAATACGGATGATACTTTCTTCCGATTGTCGAGCAGTTCTTTCTTGATGGGTTTGACACGCGATTCAGTCGATTATAGGAGCAGTGTAAGGTGACGTCTTAGCTCGTGGCTACCAGATCTCCTCTCTGTGAACGATCGTATAGAAGTGACAGAGACACCTCATCATCCAGCAGACCCCGAGGGAGTTAGCCTCGGAAGAAGCACTGATATCGTCAGGATTGAGGAGAAATAGTGGTGAATAAATCCGTGCTGAGGGTATACCATCACGGAACACCTGAGGAGTAATGATCAGCAAGGACAGAGTGGCTCCACCTCATGAGAGGGGGATTACTGGGTCCCCAAACGAGACAGCTGGACGCGACGATGAAGCTCAGGGTTCGAGAGGTTCAAATAGGTTCTCGTGTGACGGTGGCTGGCAGTGTCGACGCCCCAGACACTCAAAAGAACCTCAGATTCCCCGAGGGTGGTTCTGGCCGGACTCGTCCTGTGAGGCAGAGAACAAGTGGACAAAGACCCCCTCATAGAAAAACCACGGACCAGAGTGCTTGGACCGTGAAAAGTAGGTCATCCAGCAGAGTGGCCATTATCATGGGCCACAGCTTCAGAACACCCCAAAATGCAATCTCCCCGGAGCTGGCCAGTGGTTGACGGATGTAGCAGCCACCCGAGGCGAGACTGGTCGGACAAAGGACGAAAAGTGGTCGTGCGACAAACAATGGCGGTGATACGATCTGTTTCCAATGTACTTTGAAAATGGACGCTGACAGCGGCGGGCTCGTAATAGAAGGGTCGACGGAATGGAGGCCATTCAGCCTCTCGGAAGCTGCTCAAGCGATCTCATCGAGACTTTAGTCTCAGCATCCGCTTGCACTAGAGGGCCAGCGTGGAGGCCGCAGGAGGACTCCTGAAGGAATGGACAGATCCTGAGGACACTGGCCGCACTCAGGAGGCAGCCGTGGTGAGGGGCGCAAGACCTCATCCCACGTATCATAGTGTAATACTCTCATAATGATACATCGAGACTCATCGTCTGGAGGAAGACAAGAAGCTATCATAAGAACACCAGATGGTCTTACCGTAGCCCGGCTCACTCAGGAGCATTGATATACCTCGGAGCGATGTCAGTACGCTGCAGAAACCTTTAGAAAAAGTCCCGGATAACACCAGCACTCTCGTAGAAATTGGTTTTAGGTGATTACACACACACACACACACACACACACACACACACACACACACGTATATATATATATATATATATATATATATATATATATATATATATATATATATATATATATATATATATATAATCAGAAAAAAGGCATACTCCGTTGTGTAAGGTACCTGGGTGGGCAGTAAGTCTGGTTGTATACAGATCTTATGGTGTCATTCGTAAGCAAACTACTCTCACCTCTTAAGGGGTTGAATACGTGTGGTGGCCCACTCTCATACTGCACTTCGGGAGATAACGATTGGTGATGGGTCTCATGAAAACCTCGCAACGAACATTCAATTATCTTTTATCGAGAGAGAGAGAGAGAGAGAGAGAGAGAGAGAGAGAGAGAGAGAGAGAGAGAGAGAGAGAGAGAGAGAGAGAGATTATCCACGTTCCCCTTACCGCTCGGAGCGCCAAGCTTCCACTTCCTAGCGAAGGTCGTCTTTCTGTTCCAACCCACATCGCCAGCTCCATACACACGCAGCCATAATATCATATCTCCCTACAGGTAGGAAGAGAAGACGTTATCACTTGCCCCAGAAGGATATCAGTTCTGTGGAAGGAGTTGTTTACTGAGCACCAGACTGACTGGTGTCTTCAGAATATGTATTTGAAGCAGAAAGTGAAAGATGTTCATAAAACCAGCGAATACAGCATACAGAGGAGTCTGTACCGTCTGTACTATGAATGTATGGAATGTTGTTTGTGATGACATACCAGCTGAAATGTGAACAATAATGTTGGCTGTGTGAATGATGTGTTTTCCAGTTTGAACTCTTGCCTCCACCTTTGTTCAACAGTGTTTCTTGAGGTAATTGAAGGTCTTCACAGAGGTTCTTGGCTTGAAAGCAGCAATCACCTGGTAATTTCAGTAATGCCTGTCCTATTGTTACCCCACCCATGATGTGTGTGATGTGGTTTGCTTATAAATTGCAAGGCACTCAAAATGCCAAGCCAGACTTTGCCTCAGAGACAGAGGTTTGTTGCGCTTCAGGAGAGCACAGACACAGATGTTGTGTTACAGCCTGGAAGAGGAGGAAAACTAAAATACAAAATACAGATGTGTATACATCTTGTTTTCGTAATTTGTATGTAATGATGTTTCAGTGTGCTTCTGCTTCGCGTTATGTGACCAGTTGGCATCATTAAGAACCAAATTGAGAATAAGTATGAAACGAAGCGAAAGAATGGAGAGAGGAAGAGAGGGTTCGTACTTACTCTACTAGTATTTACGACGAGATTTTGACTAATGGCAGAGGCTATCCCGTGCCGCTCACCGCAGGAAAATCTAGAGTTACGAAGAACGAGTCGCGTGAGTTGACGTGTTGTGAAGTGTAATGTGTGAGGTGGGATGAAAGTGTGTTTGTGAGCTGAAGGCTACCGTCCCACTGGTGGGGTAGGCAGAAAGAAGAAACAGCAACCTGGGCCAGAGGGGTGAGGGGCGCTGGTTCTCTGTGCAGCAGTCTCTCACCTTCCCAAATACTCAGGCGGGTAGCACCGGTAATGTGCCTCCCTGGTCGGTGGCTGCCTACCACATGCTACCACAGAGAGAGAGAGAGAGAGAGAGAGAGAGAGAGAGAGAGAGAGAGAGAGAGAGAGAGAGAGAGAGAGAGAGCAGTAGGACCATGAAGAAAGAAAACTGTAAAAGGGTTACTCTGGCCTCTGTAGAGCAGCTCCTCTCTACACCCAATTACTCGTAGGTCATGTATTTATCTAACAGAAGAAAACAAAAGATATCCATTCAGCAACTCAGCTGTATTGTTGTGTTGTCAGTGGGAGAGAGATCAGTGACCAGCAGTAGGGACGTTGGTGTGGCGAGACACGATAAACAAACAGGACGACTTCAGGAGAAACACCTGTTGTTAACCTTATATGTAAATAAGGAGCGGCACAATAACGTTGGTCGTGGTGACCTGAAGTGAAGAGTTTGTCAATTTTATGTTTGAAGTCTTCCGCACCAGGTAGCTGGCCTGTGACTCCTTGCCATCATGCTCCATTCAGATACAACACACCTTCCTTACCGGTGTTGAGCCGCTGCGTCTTTGAATGTAAATCTCTTTCATATGAATCCATATGAGTGTTATGTGGCTGTTGGGTTCCCTTCCCTTTGTTCTGTAACGAGATCTCTCCTGGCTTGATGTGTTACGTGTTCTATTCATGTTTTTCTTTCATTCGTGTGTTCCCAATTTGTTATATTTTCATTATATTTAGTTTCCTTTACGGGACTTTTAGTGGTCTTTGTCCCCGCAGAGTTCAGCTCCGTGCGTAAGACGAAAATGGGAAGCAGATTAAAAGAAAATAAAAGAAAATGGAGCCAATGGACGTCACTGGTGAGGGCATATCTTAGCGTTGTTACGACCATTAACCTGAGAAATGATGAGACGGGGAAAAAAAGATAAGATCACAGGAAATTCAAAAGGAAGTGGTTTGTGAAGTGATGAAGAAAGGAACAGGTGTGTACGTGGTCCAGGTACGAAGGTAGTTGTATTATAGGAAGCAAGTGGGTAATGACGTTGTATGTAGTTAGTAATTAGAGATGAGAGACTTGCACGCTGTCGGAAGGGGAGCTTTAAGTGAATTACTTTTCCTGTGTAAGTCTGTTGTGGCCAGGATGGGCACCGATGACTCACAAGTTACCAAGAATAAAAAGGAAATGGGACATTTGGGATCAGAACTGTGATATTTGATTGAGGGATCAAGGTAAGGTCGTGTAACTTCGTGTGCACAAAGATGACAAAGAATGATACATGGCGTATTGATCCTTTTGTTTCTCTAAGGATACATGGACACTGGAGAGCCAGTCCCTCAGCTCGTGTAACTACAGGGTGTAAAAAAATGAGATAAAAACACTTAAGTGGTACGTGTGTGATATACATATTGTTTTTGTTGGCACTAGAATCTGTTAAGGGGAAAAAAAGACAGATTTATAAAGACTAATACTAGATTTTACAGATATTGAGATACATATAGACTCAAGGGCTTGAGCGCGCGCGCATACACACACACACACACACACACACACACACACACACACACACACAGAGGAACATTCAGCCAGACCCAACGCCAAATGATGAATGTAGGACAGTGAAATCAGACCCGGGTTATGGCTCTAGTCCTGAACGATGCAAATTGCAGCAATTTCCATGTGAGAAGAAGGCGCGCTGACGTAGCGTCCAGTCTGTCAACACAGCACCACATCAAGCGTCAACACAGCACCACATTAAGCGTCAACACAGCACCACATTAAGCGTCAACACAGCACCACATTAAGCGTCAACACAGCACCACATTAAGCGTCAACACAGCACCACATTAAGCGTCAACACAGCACCACATTAAGCGTCAACACAGCACCACATTAAGCGTCAACACAGCACCACATTAAGCGAGTTTAAGAGCAGCTGGACCGCAGTCGTCTAAGGGTCGGGATAACAGCCTTCAAGAGCCGTACAGCCACTGGATCATTGATCACAACATTACCGTGGGTTATAATGGACCCGCAGTACCAGTTTACTCTACCCTTTGGAAACGAATTGCGGGGTAGATGTGCCATATAGCAGGTCTGGCAAAGGGGTGGGCTGGAGATTGTGTACCCCAGGTAATAGAAGTATGCAAGAGGGTGGCGGGGGTTACGTAAAATGTGCGCTCCGCTACACCCTAAATTTTGCCTCGCCGTCTAATATCTATGCATTGGATCCCTATGGTCACTTGTAGCCCCACCACCGCTGTAGCTGGCCTCGTGTGTACACACTACCCTCCCAGTTCACTATCATATTGAGCGCTGATCCAGCCTGTAATGCATGCCTCGCCCTCGTGCCTTAGTGTGATCTGATGATCATAGAAAGGTGTTGATCAGTGAAACTTTAGAATGAAGCATGTAGCCTCTTGCCTGCTCTAGTACTGTGGAGGAGGAACTCCTGATCAGGGAGGATATGATCGCTGCTTTCGAGGTTTTCCTCAGTCGGTTTCGTCGCGTCGGTTCTGAGTAATGGTTTGTTTGAAGCGGGAGAAGAAACCGGTTAACAAAAGGACAACCAAGATATTAAGTAAGTCAGACAAGTCGTACATGATTACCTTTATAGTAGGAGAGGTAACGGAAGAGTAATGTAAGCTGTATGAACAAAACAGGATGAAGAAATCACTAAAAGGTTCTGGTGTGTGTGTGTGTGTGTGTGTGTGTGTGTGTGTGTGTGTGTGTGTGTCAGGAAAAGAGAAGGCACGAAAATGGCGTGACAGTCGGCCCACACCCAACCCAGATGTTCATATCCCCCTCGGGGTTGATTGATGAATGGGTACCTGGCTTAGGCTGCTGCTGCTGCTGTGTGTGTGTGTGTGTGTGTGTGTGTGTGTGTGTGTGTGTACAGACACTGGAGAAAAGACATGATACATATATACAAGGTTAAGAGACGGGGCAACACAAGTGTAAAACTCTCTCCTCGTAACACACACTCAGAGAGACACACACACACACACACACACACAGTGATGCCCGAGTGGTCATGACACCTGATGAAATTTCTGATGAGATCTCACCATCGTGGATTCGAACCATACTCGGTACGAAACAGTTCATAGAGACCCAGTAGTACAGTGGTTAGCGTCGTGACCCACTAATGTGACTGGTCGGGGTCCGAATCCCGATCAGGGCAGCTGGCTCACAGCCAGCCCAGGTTTTCATCCTCTCCCTTTTGAAGGGTTGGTTTAGGTATGGGTACCAGACGTAAGCTTGGATGTGTATGTAAGAATATATACATTAAGACGTGGTATATATATATATATATATATATATATATATATATATATATATATATATATATATATATATATATATATATATGCAAAGTTAGTAGATAATCAGCATGAGTGCAAACATGTTTCCACGTAACACATCAATGGTAATTAGAGATAGTAATCACACATTATATTCAGTAAACGTGATGACGCCATCAAGAAAGTAATGACCACAAAATAAAAGATATATGAACGATGTTCTCCAGCCACAAGTAGTCCTTGACGAACGGAAACTCCTCTCGACTTGTTCATCTGTGCACCACACAGTCCTTCACGTGATGGTAATGCTGATCACCAGGGCTCCACGCCCATCACGATCTCACGCCCACACCTCACTGTTACTAGCACCATCACTCTCCTCATGGCTCTTGACTACCTCACTTAAAGAATCAGTGACGCTTTGAGTGTATATATATATATATATGTGTGTGTGTGTGTGTGTGTGTGTGTGTGTGTGTGATGTCGGTGTATAGAATTCAGGCAGCCAGTCTACTGTGTATTTGTTTTCCTACAGACGTATGATAGAGCTTTTAGATGATCCTTGATCTTGTAGGTCGTAGTGTGTCCAGCAGGTGTACGGCAGTCCTCCCTACATTGGCTGTGTCCCAGCAGCTGTGTACATACTGCGCCCACAGACGAGTGGGCTCTTAATGAATTACTGGCACAGTTACCTCAGGGGCCGACTCCACACATAAAGTGGGTTTCTACGTATAACTCAGGAGCTCCGTAGGAATTCTGGCAATGCCTTAGGCACTGCTTCAGTGGGCGAGCAGCGTCGCGCGAGTTGACATAGAATGATATAGCAAACAGGGAGGCTGTACAGATCACACTACTCCCCCTTCCTTCCCTGTCAAAAGAGGTGTTCCTTAAGATTCTGGCTTGTCTCCTACGCTTCTTTTCCCCCTTTTCATCAGCGATTTTCCCTTTTATAATCCGACGGAATAGTTTTGTCTACATCCACCTCGAGTTGTCTGAGCGCTTGCTGTGGGGCTTCCAAGTGTTTCGTTTTCCATTCCATTGCTGTTGCTGTATGATGATGATGATGCTTGCTTTCAAGAAACCAGTCAGGTTTTGTAAATACCTGGTCAGAAGGAAGTGGTCGTCCTGATCATCTATGGTGGTGAGTCTGTCTTCCGTCCTTCTCAGGTACTCTACTTTTTCCCCCATCCAGAAGGATGGAACCTGTGGATGCGCTCAGCAAAATGCTCTTCTCCTCACGTCTGTGATAGCCGGAGCTCCTGTCAAGATTGCAGATAAGTTGTCGGCAGCCACTGGCGCGAAACTGATGGTCTAACGTTTGGGAGGTTTAACAGAGACGTCCCTCAGTACCCACTTTATAACAGTCAGACCAGCAGAGAAGGTCTTGTGCAGTGCCTGCCAAGGTGCCAACACCCACGAACCCAGTCTTCATCTCGGTAGACAAAGCTGTTTGACTGCTTTGGAGGCTGGGCAGGGAAAGAAGAAGAGCAGGGCAGCTCACCTTGCTGTATCCCTTCGGTTGCTTTGAACTCAAGCTCATAAAAAGCAGTGTAGATGATGATGCCTTGCAATGTTCATGGACGGATGGAAGCAGGAAGGGGTGGTAGCAGATGATGGTTAACCCTGTTAGCAGCGCGCCCCTTCCCACAAGGTTGAAAACAATTGAAATCCAGGTTGACCTAAGCCTCTGTTGTCCATGAGATCACTGACGCTGGCTCGCGCTACACAGGTTTATCCCAGTGGGATGTCGGGGCCAGAGGGTGCTTCAGCCTCAGCCAGAAAGCTGTTCCAACAGGTGACGCCTCTGACAGCCATCCTGGCTAACGGTTGACGGAGTTGGGCCGAGGGCAATGGAGGTGTTAGCACCGCCACTTGTCTCTCTTATACACAGCAGTAAATACCGAAGAGCATTAGCCTGGCAGACAGCAGAATCCCTCCGGCCTGGAGAGGATTCATCAAATTGTTTAGATCAGTTAGAAGAGTCGTAACGATTTAGATGCAGTGTGTTAGAACAAGTAAAACGTCCTATAGCTGCAAGACGGAAGAAAAAACCTTGCAGTGTCCACCGCTTGCTTGATGAGACTTACAAGTGGCTGGTGGATAAAGGTATCTGTAGGCGAGCCATTATTGTCGCTGTGTGAGGAAGAACTTGGGATGTGGTGATGTCTTTAGGTGTGAGAGTGTCTTCACTAATGACTTTTAATGTAGGTGACGATACTATTGCTGTCTCCTGCCTGACTGCTTGCTTGGCCACGCTGAAGTTGTGATGGGGGAATATGGATAAGATTAGAGAGCCCCACGGTGTTCGTGTGATATCCTGACGGTGGAAGAAGTTAGGAACTCGCTGCCGATACCTGGCTGGCTCTGAGAGAGGAAAGAAAAGAGGAGACACCACTACGCCCTGATGGTGTCAGTTTTGTTGTGGAAATACGCCATCACCTTCTTCAGGAAGGTTGTACGTCTGTTTAAGCATATAGATGACTAGTTACTCTTGGTATAGGAGGAAGACGTGCGTAGAATATAGCCTTAATGAGATGAAAATAATTATTTGATGAGAATGGACGCAGGGGAGTGTTGCCACTGATCCGAAAAGGAAGAGACGTGTTGGGTACAACCCGTTTCGACACAGTGAACCTTTTTGGGGCAGGACGGGTGTATAATTGGCTGACATTTGGATTACATCACTATTGATACACTGAAAGATTTTACCGGTTATTGCCCAGGCCTCTGTCCTCCTGCAGGTGCTATAGTCCAGGCAGTGTCTAGGATGTATGGAAATGCTTCCATATGTATTGAGTGGACTAGAGAGAGAGAGAGAGAGAGAGAGAAAGTGAGGAGACAAGAGAATAGGCAGAGATATTGCGATCAGGGTGAATTTCAACGGATAAGACGTGAACAGATATAAAGGGGTGAGTTCGAACAGAAGAAACGTCATAGAATTCGGGTAGATTCTAACAGGAGGACCAACCGAGCTTAGAGAAAGCGAGGAATTCTAATGGATTCGTGAGGGAAGGTCTCTCCTCCCTCGACTGGGACAGATTCCCGTTCGTTAGGAGTCATCAGACACATGCTGTTCTGGGTGCTGCTACGACAGTAGGGGGCTCACACGAGACGACAAGACTACATAATGACCTCTACGGCAGGTGAATCCCTTTGTGTATAGGATAAAAAGAATCTCTCTCTCTCTCTCTCTCTCTCTCTCTCTCTCTCTCTCTCTCTCTCTCTCTCTCTCTCTCTCTCTCTCTCTCTCTCTCTCCGGTGTGGTAGATCTGGGGACGCAGATCGGCTGGGAGCGGAGTTGTGAAGTGGTATCAGTTTTCCCCAGTATGTACGTGTAGGTCAGGCAGGCATCTCGCCTGGCTGAGAACAATGGGCTTAGAGAGGCGTGGGTCAGGGGGGAGGGCGGCCTGGAGATAACATTTGAGTAGGTGGCTCCTCAACCTGACATGTTTACCACAGGAACTGATTGCTCATGACTTCTGCTACCCAACACTTTACGACCTTTAACCTCTGATGAATTATTAACTTGTTGGGTCAGGGATAACTGACCACAATAAGAGGAAGGGATATATATATATATATATATATATATATATATATATATATATATATATATATATATATATATATATATATATTACATTTACCTCAGACCTAATTTCTGTAAAAGAATCCACGTGTTACCCAGGACCATTCTAGGGCTACTGCAGCCCACGGCTGCGCTACTTCCCGTACCAGGGAAATTTAGACTCCTTTGGAGTGAGTATTTCTTATACGAGATTGTACTGTTTGTGATAAAGCCTCAGCACAGGTGACTCTTCACACCTAGGTAGGGTACTTCTCCCGCTTTAGCGAGGTCGTGTCAGGACCAAAAGAAAAACGGCCTCCTTCGCCCACATCCACTGTTAAGTAATCATGTATAATGTACTAATGAAGTGAAGATGTCTGTCTATACGTAAAGTATGTGTGTAACTACGTGTCTAACTTAACGTCTGTATTTACATCGTGTGTATCAACACACCTTGATCCAAGCAGCCACGTAGACGTCCTCCTGCAGCCAGACCTGCGACATTAGCCATCCCTACTCATGTTACAAGGTCGACCTTTACAGGATTCCTTTTGAGGAAGGGGACCTGGAAGGGGGACATTCATGACCTGGTTCCAGAATGCACTCGGGTAGAGACAAGACATGTTTGTACACAGTGCTGTCCTTCATGTGGCGAGAGATGTGGTGACACAGAATGTAAGTCTCACTGCTTGTACGAGATGTAAGGCGTTTGTCTCAAGAAGGGAAACATGGAACTATATAAAGTTGTCTTGTGTCTCATATTCCTTGTCTCATGACTTTGCTTACTGTTATCTCATTCTGTCTCCCAGCGTCATTTTGGACCTCTGGTGTCAGGGAATTATATCATTTATTTGTTGTTTGTCTTTATCATGTGTCTGTTTAGCCTCATCCCTCCTAAACCATGACAGGAATCGCTGTTTCTCCATAAATTGTAATTCTAACGTCACTCTTCCAAACATTGTAATTCTGATCCCACTCAGTATTATTATTATTATTATTATTATTATTATTATTATTTAATATTATCATCATCATCATTATTATCATTAGTGCTTTGTCATGATATTCTAAGTCAGTTTTAGGACATTTCTGTAATTTCACTGTCCACAGTTAATCTATCACTCTCAGTGGTTCCTCTTTATTCATATCAGCAGTTTCTTCTTCTCATGTGCTAGAATGATTGATGTTCCCTCATATTCCAGGATCATTTTGCTCTTAGCTCATCGTGAAAGTCTCGAGAACACGACAGAATGTGTCAACACTGTTCATGTTATGTCATGGGTATTAACACATCATATATTGGTATACTATATTGCACCTCAGTCATCAATATTATTGATCTGTCTTTTATCCCGTCTATCACAACGCGTATTTTCCTAATTGCTAACATAAGCCGTACGAGTTAACATTGATCAAAACCCGATTACTGATCTCGCCCCATGATCAAAATCAGTATTCACTGTGATCATTATCATCAGATACTTCATGTTTTTATGTACTTCTCCAGCACCAGTTATTGACAATATACGCTTCATATACGAAGGGATCTCTCATGCGCGTCCCTGGCCACGCCCAGCGGCACCAATATGAAACATGAGTTTCCACATTTACATAAGTTAATATGTGGTGGTGGTGTTCATGATATATTCCAGGTGTGGCTGGTTGATCTGCTCGAGGGATTAGCCTTCATGTCTGTCAGTTTCGTCAGTTAAGCGTACAGGGTCGCTACCATGAACCATACATGTTATACTTCAGTGTGAACGAGTAGGGTGGGGGTGATATTGATGAGAAATAATGAGAATGAAAGAGACAGTGAGAGAATGAGGTATAGAAATTGAAAAAAGAGAGGGAAAAGAAACGAAATATAAAATATGCGAGTGTGTGTGTGTGTGTGTGTGTGTGTGTGTGTGTGTGTGTGTGTGTGAGTGAGAGAGAGAGAGAGAGAGAGAGATTAATCAATTACAGAAGAACGTACGTTGATCATTTACACATGGATGAGACCTCAAGATCATATATTGATCGATCCTTCGCTGGTGATCTCAACGAAGACGCTTACATGAAACGAAGTAATGAATACAACAGATGCGCCCCATCTTGGACGAAAGAAAAGCTTCTTTCTGTTTTCATATCCTCATTCTACAGATAACTTTCTTCCGTTGAAAGCGACACGGGATCATCTCAGTCTCGAAGCTGAGAACGCGGTTTCAGATGGGAGTTCCATATGTCGTATTTTTCGTAGGAGTTAAAAGCATCCTTTATCTCACGACCCATACATAGCAGGTCTCCAGGACACAGCATTCCTTCCGGTCTCTTATATCCGATGGTATCCTAGCGGTTAGAAACCGTCCGTTTTCTAGTGTCACTGTTAGGTCTTGTTAGAAACCACCGTTTCTCTAGTGTCTGTTAGTTCTCCTGGTAGAGTTTACCCTGTTTGTGTAGTATGTATTGAAGTTTCTTCTGTTTGAATTCATCCGTTTGTATTATCTGTTGATGTCTTACCTGCTAGGATTCACCCATTCCCTAGTACCTGTTAACGTCTCTCCTGTTGAGATGCACTCATTGCTTAGTATCTGTTAACGGTCCCTCCTGTTGCCACACTGCTCACTCCCTCCATCCCCCGTTACCTTCAACCAGTCCTGGTCATCTCCTTTATCCTTTTAAGCCAAATGATGAGAGGCCAAACCCAGCTAATTGGTCGTGGTGAATGATTGTATACAATTTCCACTGTACCTGTATGTTACAGGAACTGTATGTTGGAAGACTGTACCTTCCCTGCTGTGTTCCAATAATGTCACTTGAGTGTATTTGTCATCGATATTTCTTTGCTTTTTTGTGGTTATTTTTTTTCGTTTGCATCGTCCGTTAATACTTCGTTACAGTAGTACTCAGGTTGTGGGCACGGTAGTTAGTAACAACCGTGGTGCATCGTATTGCCTTAACGATCGTTACGAGCGCTCTGGCGGGCCAGCAGCGCCTTCTTCCACCAGCGACCTGAACACGCTCGAGGTGAACTGCGGATGATAACAGTCGGGTGGGTCATCTCTCTCTCTCTCTCTCTCTCTCTCTCTCTCTCTCTCTCTCTCTCTCTCTCTCTCTCTCTCTCTCTCTCTCTCTCAACACGTAACTCCCCTGCGGTGAGCGCTACGCGACTAGCTGTGGCTAATAACAAAAGCCTCATCGTAGGTACATAGGAAGGTAAGTACTCGGCTACTGTCTGGGTAGAACAGGTTGAAGTCACAAACTCATCATCATCATTATCATTATCATCATTATCATTATCATCATCATCATTATCATCATCATCATTATCCTCATCATCTTCATCATTATCAGTAATTATCATCATTCTACGTCACGTGCCTCCGGCTTTTAGCTCACATGAGCTTATTCAAGCTCTCTTCTGAGCTCATCCGCTAATCTATCGTATGGTAAGCTTCCTGATCTTTTCAGCTAATCTCAGACTCGGCTAAATTTAGCTCTTCATCATGCTGACTTTACTGATCTCACATCATGATACCAGCTGATCTCACATTATGGTATATTCCATCTAATCTCACATTATGGCACCTGTCAACTCATCTCATTACGGTATCTACCAAATGATCTCATTCCTTAGCTCATCTGATGTCACATGGCAGATCCTCTTTGGCTCGTCTAATCTCTCCCACACGTCAAGACCTCATCTCATTGTCATCTCGCTCAGCAGATTTCTTAGCTCACCTGATCTCACCTCCCCAAGTGTGAGCTCACCCCGTTTCTTGACTCTCGTCATGTAGGTCAGGAGCACCTGGCCTCAGCTGCGTCATACAGCTTCCGGTGTTCGCCATGGGCGGCTCCTGGTCGTGACCTGACCCCCTGTACCTGGGAATTACTGTCTCCAACTCGTCACACCTCCACTCGCTCCCCACCTTGCCTGCTGCCATGCGTCATCCACAACCCCACCACCCGCTCGCTCTCTGACTCAGTTTACCCTCCCGTACCGCCCTGGAGTCACAGTTTACGCCGCCGGTTTACTGTAAACTAATGGATACTCTTTAGTTCATGTTCGGTTCTTGTGTGTGTGTGTGTTCTGTGCCAGTAATCATCAGGTGAATGAATGGTTTGGTGAGTATTGTTGACCATCTCAAATTACCTGACCACTGCTATGCCAGCGGATGTCAGAGATTCGTGACAGCATCCCACAGTGCCACCATCTTACCACCGTGACAACCATATACGCCGTGCTAACACCCTCACCTTGACAGCCTTCCCTATCTCACACACCTTCAGCACACACCATGCTCGCCATCACCATCACCTCTACCACCCACCTTGGTAAAGTCACCATCACAAATACAGAACAGTAAAATTGTAATAATCAACAGCCAAGACATTTTAGTCTCACATATAATGACACACACTGTGTATGTCATATGTGTTAGTATGTAAATGAAGATTTTTGTATATGACTTGTTGCTAAAAATATATATAAACCTTAGCCTCTCTGCCTGGCTATTACCCCTGACATAACAACAACCTTCTGTTGCACAATATACCAGTTGTTGCTGGCCCTTCCCCAACCCAGCCAGACAATACAGAATTAATGGCCTTTCTCTGATCTTCGAACGCAAGCTATAAGTAACACGGGGAGAGAGAGAGAGAGAGAGAGAGAGAGAGAGAGAGAGAGAGAGGCCTTCTCATGAACCTTCCTCAGGGAACCTTGTTTTCATTGCCTCCCAGGAGTATGAAAGTCTGAGAAACTGGATGATGCTGAGGCCAGCAGTGGCCCCGAATCATACCTTCATGAACACACATACTCCCTACAGCCAGTGGTCATTTTCCTTAATGTGAAGAGACGTCATAATGATTGCTATCATGATATTCATCTGTACAGAAATGTTAAGTTTATGAGTTACGTAAAGATATGCTTCGTGATGTTTAACTATAATCGTATCAAAAGTTTATCGTCTGCTAATTGCATACTTAAGCAATCTGAAGTCAGATCTTCATATTGTCAGATATATTGCCCCTTTTTTCCGTGAATAAGCTTGATGGAACACGAAGTGAAATCAAATGAACGCGATACGAATCATTGCAGATTCAGGACAAGATAGTCCTTTAAAAACATTTTAAATCAGTTCCAGGATTGTGCGTGCGGTGAACAGTTTGTACAGAAGACAAACAGGAGTGATTACGACATCTATAAGTAAACAGATACATAGATATATAGATGGGTAGAGGTTATAGCCACCTGTTCACGAACGGAACCCGTAAACGAAGCGATATGGAAACTACTAAACGTAGTAGTTGCCAGATTTGTCAGCAGACAGGATAGGGAAGCACCCAACACTTTTTCTCGCTAAGTATCGAGGGAGTGAGCAGCCCAGATGGTGGTGGCTACCTTACATCACATGCAGAAGCTCTCCTTGGCATTTAAACCAGTGTGTTTAAAAGACGCCGGCAGCCGTGCTAGTTAGAGAGGCTGGTGGTATCCAAAGTAATTGCGAGCCATCAGTCCCAACGCGAGCTAATGAACTAGGTCTAGTTACGTTGATGGAACACACATTACGCTTATATCTTGTGTGTTGATACTAGTGATGTGACTCACAGGAGAAGAACTAGATAGCCGCTACTTGGAATTAGAAGTAGATAGATTGATTCAGCAGCTAACGATAGTAATAAAGGCTCTAAATTACTTCGATACTAGGAGAGGACGCTCCTGTCTGTCTGTCTGTCTAAACCTTCTTGGTTTAAAGACACTACGAAGAAGTTATCAAACGAAATATGATCCCCCTGCATACGCAGTTGCCAGTAAATCACTCAGTTTCTTTGTTTGGGTGGAATGGGTTTTTTTGGGAAAATACTTCATTGTTAAGCGAGATGGTCGTGTCGGTAATATGTGAGATATGGAGGAGGGGAGCTGGGGAGGGTGGGGGTGATGGCAGAAAGAATGATTATACCACTGAACAGCGCCACCCGCCGCTCAGGGTGTGTTGGTCAGGTGGGGATGGAGGTGGCTTTGATGAGGGAGGATTTGGTAGCCAGGGAGGATGTGGTGGTGGTAAAGGAGGGTGTGGTGGCCAGGATGGGAGGGTGTGGTAGTGGTGAGAGAGGGCGTGGTAGCCCTACGAAGGAGCAGGCAGACGAAAGCCCTGAGGGTCTGAATCTAGTGGTTATTTATGATGTGTTCCGGATAATGATTTTTAATCTGGTTGAATTATATGGCTTCATCTGTGTTGATAAGGATATTATAGTCTCAAGAATCCAAGAAAAAGAGGTCTTTATTTTAAAGCCACTGAATATAACATTAACGTTTAATATTATTGGGTATATATATATATATATATATATATATATATATATATATATATATATATATATATATATATATATAACTCAGATCTAAGGGCAAGTGAATAGCTTTCAAGATATTGGACTGTTATATGTGATTCACTTCGCAAAAAGAAGAAATCATAATAATTACAATAGATAACTATGTTGAAAGAAAATGAGGGTTCGTTTTAGGGTAATGGCCGCTTGGCTGGTTGTTTAGTGTTTAGGCCAATCAACTACCAGTGTCGTTAAGGCTCCCTACATCAAACGACGTCCACCCACCGGGAGGATCTTTTAACACCATCGTCAGGCATTAAGAATAACTCTAAGACACATGTGCTTCCCCTCACTATACATGTGGCTCATGTGTAGGAAGATGTCTTTCTTATTTCGTACGAATGATACATACAATTTATACGTGTTTACCCAGAGAAAAATTTTATCCTTTATTCAGATGTGTCTTTTTCGAGAAGATGTGGTTGAGTGTAAAGAACAAAATTAATCTCTTACAGATAATCAGCGTATTTACAAACACAACCACAAACAAATGAAACTCCATATCAAGTCAAACCCATTTGAATGCCAATGGTAAATTAAGGAATTTTTGCCTTTAAAGCGAAGGGACTTAAAAAAAACCTGCCCAATATCTGTGCTGTTGTCTGGAGAACAATGGAAGTGTTTATGCTGTTAATGATTCGCCAGTCCGTCGTCAGGTATCGCTGATCATAATCACCCCCTCCCCGCCCCTCTAAGGCTGTTGCCGGGCACGCCTTCCTCTATACCGACAAAGAGGACCTGAAATCCTGTAACTGTAACAGAGGCGGTCCATAAGAATTATGCAACGGGTGACGAAGAAAAATCAGACGTTTTAGTCCATCTGTTTCACCTTGCACCTCCTCTCTCTCTCTCTCTCTCTCTCTCTCTCTCTCTCTCTCTCTCTCTCTCTCTCTCTCTCTCTCTCTCTCTCTCTCTCTCTCATCGGTCGGGAACGTTAAACATTCGCTTTATTGTATGTCAACCAGCTACTGGTCAGGAAAAAAGGGTACATTTTATCTGCAAAAACTCGGAGACAGATTTGAAGAATTGCTTGATTATTGCGTCTCGTATTACTGCTGGTCAAACAGTGGGTCGTGTTCCATTTAATTCATACATATATCTTGTTCCCTTCACGTGGAGCCATGAGATGGGCCGCGTGCGCGCTGGGAATGTATGTGGTCTGAGAACTTAACACCTTACACAAGGTCGTAAAAGATTTTTCTAGGGTTGGTGAATGTAGCTTTTTAAGTTGACGTCTTTAATGACCCTGTTAGTTATTGCTGATAGGCCTACAGCCCAAACGACCAAGTTACAAGCCGAACAACATCGCTGTAAAACTCATTATAAAGATGAATTACCCAACTACCCATTATTTGGTCGAAATAAACAGTCTCTGACAATTGAATGGTTGATTGTTCCTCATCGATAATTGAGGAGGACTTTTTCACTACGCCAGGTCGTCGTGGCTCCGCCGTGGGTGTGCCTCATCGTCCATGGCTATTAAGTAAAGCTGCACACGAAGTGGGGATGTGTCGGGCGTCGGTTCTACCTGCCCTGTCAGGACTTATTACCGATCTCATCTCGACTCGTAGTGGCCAGACGTAGAGAAAGAAATTGCTTCCCATCACCTCGATGTATGTCGTTTCATAATGTGCCACGTACTCACCCCAAGAAAAACGTATGTATTAAAGTTTAGTATAGAATATATAGACAGAGTTAGGATATAGATATGTACTGAAGTCACGAAGGTCGCTGAGTCATAACGATTGCTCCATTCCCCGTCCATTTAGAAGACTGTCACACGTCAAACGTCACAGACGTGGGTAGTCGTGAGCAAATGCTGCCCCATGTACGACGAGGAGCGACCAAGCCAGCTAACAAGCCGGCCATTTGATTGCCTTAGAGATTTTTAAGCCTCCATATATATATATATATATATATATAACGTATTGGTCATTTCTCGCGTCAGTAAGATAGCGTCAGCAACAGATGACGCAGCCTTAGTGGGAAAAATCCTCACTTAGCTCCTTGTTCTGTTCCTTCTTTTGAGAAGTAATACAGGAAGGGAGGATTTTCAGCCACCCGCTGCCGCCCCTCTCAGTCGCCCTGTACGACGTGCAGGGAATACATGGGCAGTATTGTGCCTCCTGTCTCCTGAAGAATGATATACGTATAAATGAATATATATATATATATATATATATATATATATATATATATATATATATATATATATATATATGCAAGGAAAAGTATTCCTCACCCTTGTTTACGTCGAGTGAGAAGACTATAGCTGCATATTTAGTTAGTAGATATAGTATTTTTAATCTTTATTGACTATATATATCATTATAATGAGAATCTGTTGCTAGTCTAGACTTGTGTTGAGTGAATTTAGTCATTTGTTATGACTAGTTTCGTAAGGAGCCAGCCTCTCTTGCCCTTAAATCATTCTCGGTTTATTCTTCTCAGGATGTGATGAGAATACATTAGTGTGAGTCGTATTAATGGACTGTATAAGTACACACACACACACACACACGCACACACACACACACACACACACACACACACACACACACACACACTCCTGAGGGCCATAACTGGACTGACTCCTTAACTGTGTTTTAACTCTTCTAACTGGTAATAACTGGTACTGTAGAAACTGATGGGCTCTTATGTTAAAACATTTAGCACCAGTTAATCATGTCAGAACTCGTGTGAAGACAGGTTACCATCAGTTTAGATCTAACTATATTTCCTTCATCGTCCAAACATGCATTCTCTATGTGGGTAATGGAGATAGTGAAGGACGTTAGTCGATGTGCATGATGTTCTCTAGATCATTATCAGTTCCTCCATTTAACAAACAGGTTAACATATCAATTTATCATAAAGGTTGAAAATAGAAAGAATGGCTAATTTTAACGTACTCGGGTCATATGCTATTGTTCTTAACATCATGGGATGAAAAACAAAAGAAATAAACTTCTTACAATTACATAATTATCCACATATTTCTTCTTAATTATAATTAGTGGCAGGAGTTCTGTCCATTGTTAAATGTTTTTGTTTCAGTCGTGTTTTTCACGTGGTATCATGTTTGTCTCTGATTATCACGTGATCATGGCCTCTGTGTTGGGTGTGGGCGGGATGTACAAATAAACGTTACAAGAGTCACACATGAAGGAAACAAGACATACTGATCATTTGATGATGTGTGGCCTCGCTGGTGGGTTGGCATGGGAGGGAGGCAAACCAGAGGATGTCATGGGTAAGTATGGAAACCTGGGCGAAAATAAGCAACGGTGCATTGCACACGGCAGCTCGAGAGTGGATGTGAGCGGATCCTGGCCTTTCTTCGCGTGTTCCTGGCGCTACCTCGCTAACGCGAGGAAATGGCGATCAAGCTTGAAAGAAAAGTATGAAAGAAAAATTATATATATATATATATATATATATATATATATATATATATATATATATATATATATATATATATATACAAATAGATAGATAGATATTGTCATTTCACATTAGTCAGTCCGTCAACTAACGTGTATAAATACATCATTGCAGAATATTATTTCCGTGGTTATTTCAGCCCTCAGTGTCCTCAGAATTAATCCAGGGTTCGAAGCCACGCTCGAATAGCCATCGTGAGCACTTCATTTTTAATAAGCGTTTGAACAAGCGTCCTCGACATGACGTTTCCGTGTTCATCTCAGAGATTCTTCTCGTCATTTTTTTCCTAATATCTCGAACGAAGAAAAAGTGTATATATATATATCACGAGAATATACACTTGATCGCTTCCGATCAGCGAGACAAGACGTCAGGGAAGCGAACTTGCATGACCAAAGACTCCATCCACGTCTCCACTTGTGCTTAGGGGAAAAGAAATGGAGGTGTTGTGGCAGGTAGAAAATGGGGCTCTTGGTTCCCAACTGCTCCCGAAAAAGTGATGAAAAAATTGAAAGCAGAACAACGGTGATGGATAAGTGTGATCTTTGTTTCTCCTGTGGTACTGGCAAGCGCTAGGTCAGCCAGCCGCCATCCCCACCAGTGTGGACATTGTACAGATCCCATGAGATGTGTGAGTAGACTGTATGATTGACAATCACCCTCACAGGCTCGAACCCCAATGGCTTTAATCTGTGTATTTTCTCCACACAGTCTCAGCCTTTTTACAAGTACCTGATGTACAGTTCCAAGTTGTGACCACAGTTAAGAAACAATATGACTTACGATGAAGTCACGGATAACGAGTGACAGACAACGAACGAACACAGTGATCGATTGCTGATCATCTACCATGATGTAGACGCTGGAGTAATTTCTACTTCATGAAATGATGGGTCGTTGATTGATCAGTAGATTACATACTAACCATCTCGCTTGGGGCCGCCATCCACTGCAGTACAGCAGCGATACAGTTGTAAAAGTAATGGTAATCAGGCCGAATCGTATGTAATGTTCGGAAAAATAATTATCGAGTTTCAGAAACTGTAACTTTGAAATGTATATGGTATCCGGTAGCTCGTATGTAACAAAGTAATTTGAAGAATAAGAATTAAGCAATACTGTATAGAATGTAGTCCATTTATTCGTTGCTACAGATAGACAGTTGCTCGGAACATCCAGCGTTGGTTCAGAAATGGAGGCGTTTGTTCAGAGCATGAAGCCAGGGTTCGAAACATTAAATACCACCCAAAGAAACGATTAAGTGGTTGAAAGTGTTAGGCACCAGTTGTCAAAAATTGGGATAGAACCAAGAAAACGAAGCATTGGTTGTCTACGTTAGAAATCATGTTTGCAAACAGTATCAGGGGAACGAGACAGTGGTTCATAGTGTTAGAAACCAGGCTTTGGAACATCAGACACGGACCAGGAAGCATGAAGCAGTGGTTCAGAGCATTAGAAGCTAATGATTGATTTTCTTCATTTATTTCATTCGAAATTTCGCGGGTGTTTATCAGCTTGAGACGAAATGATAAAACTTTCCATGAAGCTTCTAGACATTGAATGAAACAGTTCACTGAATCGTATGAACGAAAATGATGCTCGGGATGCATTATGGTACACTGTTCATTTGGTACAATTACGTCACTATGTTAGCAAGTGTAGGAACGTATTTAGGAAGAGAGTAAACACAGTGTGAGAGTGAGTGTATGTCAAGACAGTGCTGTGTTGTGAGTGTACTTATTGACTCGAGATTATCACAAGTGTGTCTGTAAGTGCATGTTGAGGATATCAACGTAAGTGCCTCTTCTGTTCCACCCCTGACTCTTCTCTACATGCTATATACGGCAGAGACAACATCTCTGTGCTAATGTGTGTGTCCAGAGTCAATAAGTAAATATTCACAGTCACTTAGCAAAAAATCGCTAATCATACCGCGAATACTACACATCATCACCATACTGTTGGCTCGCTCGATATGAACGCTAGAGTTAGCAGGTGACTGATAATATAGCAAATAATGAATGTATTATGTAGCGAAAATCATTTGCATATGTTGGTTCACTGATCAGCGTTCATTACTAAATAAGAATCAATACACCTCATAATTATTGAAAATCAATACATTGCTCTCTCTCTCTCTCCTCTCTCTATATATATATATATATATATATATATATATATATATATATATATATATATATATATATATATATATGGACTAATTGTAAGTCTGAATTTTACCTATAGTAACCATTTATAGGCATCGTCTGAATATAATGATGATCGACACACAGATCACACTGGTAAGGCTTGTTAATATCCACGATAGGTTCACTCATACAGTATCTCTGATGATGAAATTCATGAGCACTAAGTCTTTTGTTAAGCTGGGCTGAAGCGGTGTCGTCAACGCTGATGTGTTCAGATGTGGGTGATGGGATGGATACGACACATAGATTCCTCATGTTCGTTGGTGGCCAGTGAACCCCCGAGTGTACTACTTATTATGGACGTGATCTCCACACACCTCCTTAATTACAGGGAGCTGCTATGGGATTAATGTCTGAGGTGACACGTGGTCATTTTCCGGTCATTTAAAGTGCTGATGTGTTCCTCCTACCCGAGAATTTAGAAGAGAGAGAGAGAGAGAGAGAGAGAGAGAGAGAGAGAGAGAGAGAGAGAGAGAGAGAGAGAGAGAGAGTAAAGGGTGTTACCGAACTCCGCCTGCTCGTGATCTCTGTCTTATATTCACATGTCGTCCTGGTATATTTGCCTTCCTATCTGCCACCGTGTGAGCTGCCGGTGTTGACAGGCTCAGCAAGATGAGGGACTCTTGGTCAGTCTTGTAAGATGGGCTCATGACGACTCTGCACACTTACTTCTCTGCTCCTGCCAGCTGGTCTGTCTGTTTGGCTTTTAGTGAAGAGGACCAGAGTGGGGAGGCGTGGGTGAGCTTAGGTAGAATGAATATGGTATAGGCATTCCTGAGCCCAGAGAGTGGGACGCCTAATGGTCTCAGTCGTTGGAGAAGGTAGAGGTTGTATGATGCAGGTTTGATGGTAGTGCTGACATGTGTGTGTGTGTGTGTGTATGTGTGTGTGTGTGTGTACAGATGGTGGGGGGCAAGCCATAACATTCCTCAGATGGGTCCACAACCCTGTATGAGGGTCAGCAAGTGGTAATAGAGGACCAGCATGAGGAGTTTTACCGCCGCAGGTCACCTGTCAGTCTTGTTACTTTCCATATATTCTTCACCTTGTGACCACACCACCACCACTCCACCATCCTGGGAAAAAAAATAAATTCCCTTTTTGTGCCACATGGTTGACCTCTGACACACCCCTGGTCATCAGATAGTGCGGATTATCCCTGATTACCTGCCATTAAATCCTCACCAGTCAAAACCAGAGCTCGCGAACCTTGTTATTATAGAGATGCCAGTCATAGCGCGGGTCTGAATAATCACACAGACACGTACGTACGTCACACCGTGACACAGACACATTTTGAAGCGAGCCAGCAAGAGCCTCCCGCGCTCTGCTGCTCACACACACGATAACGTAACACTTGCAACTCTCACCAAATAACGAACGCAAGAATATTTCGCTGTCAAGATTTTCATCAGAAATTTGGGGTTGAAATGCTCTCTCTCTCTCTCTCTCTCTCTCTCTCTCTCTCTCTCTCTCTCTCTCTCTCTCTCTCTCTCTCTCTCTCTCTCTCTCTCTGGGTTCTGAAATTGATAAGAGTTGAATGATTAATATAATCAGATCTATACTCTCTTAAAGTTCGCAGGTCTATTTCCCATTTTCGGTCAAGCACACTTCTCTTCGTCGCTCTGAAAGTCACGGGAGAAAAGAAAAAGACAAAAGTGGGAGGAAAAAGAGAGAAGATGAGAAAGAGAAAGAGGGAGAAAAAAAGAGAGAAGAGAAAGAGAGAGGGCGTTCCACTCGCTGGCCAGGTTGATCAGCTGGAACACTTGACTGTTATTTTTCCCACCAGGCTGAAGACGACTGAGGAGAAGCGAGGGGTTCACTGTCAGTGGAGGACGATCCTCTGTGAGAGCAGCGTCCTCCTCCTCCTCCTCTCCTCCTCCTCCTCCTCCTCCTCCTCCTCCTCGTGAACTCCTAACTCTCTTTCAACTCTAAAATTTCTGTCACTAAGCAGGCATCACCTTTTTAAGGACACGGTCCTATCTCTTTAAGGACAGGGGCAGACGTAAGGATCTCCCTTTTTAAGGGTCAGGGGTAGGGATCACTTTTTAAGGACACGGTTTGAGTTAGGGATCTTCTTTTCTTAAAGACAAGGTTTGAAGTATGGATAACCTTTTTTAAGGACATATGTATGGGTCACCTTTTTTAAGGATCGGATCAGAGGAAGGATCTTTTTTTAAGGACAAGGTCGGGGACATGGGTGATCTGTTTAAGGGCACGGCCAGAGCAGGAATTACCTTTTTGGGCACCAGATAAGCATTCTCGTTTTCCTTCTGTACCAAACCACATTTTCACTGACGTCACATTTTAAGAGGGGATCCTTCGCCAAATGTCTGCCGACTGAACTTATTAATTCATTGGTATACATCACTATTCAGGTCCCCACTCGCCCTGTTTTATTTGCTGTCTCCAAGAATCATACGCATACGCGCACACCCACCATATATACCACACTCTCTGGTAATTCATAGAGGAACAGTGTGATATATATAAAGACAAGAGAACCAACAACATATCCATGAATTATGAATTAAAAAGTCATAAGAACAGATAAAGGTAGATACTGTAAAGATATACATCGCTCAGGGATTATACATACCCACAGAATGTAGAAACGTACGTATACATACATTCTTAACTTGGTACATACATTTAAGGTTACGAGAAGTAGCAACACAAGTGTAAAACTTTCTCTCCGTTACGCACAAATAGTAAACAAACATAAACGTACATATTTAGGTATGTAAACACACACCGTCACATGTAAACAACGCTGTAGATGGTATCTCAACAATACAAAAACAGAGAACAATAAACACTCATGGATATCCGGGTGTGAGAAGTGTTCCGACTCACAAGATGAATTAAGGTTTTCCTTCAACAGATGTTCAAATTGCATGACATGAACTGACGTACGCACACCCATGATTCCAAAGCGGTCATGGGCATGTGTGTGCTAGTCATGTCATGAACTTTGAACATTTGTTGAACTAAAGATAAATACTGAACTGTGACTGTTTGTTCGGACGTATGAAAACATCCTCGTACACACCAGGAAAACAGTGGAAATATGTGACTGTACAGGAAGGTTCGGCTTCTGCACCTTCAGGCAATCGCCCTCAGTCCGTTTGCAGGACAGTGGAGTCGCTAGACCACTTGGAGAGGCTTGAGACAAAGTTTTGTCCACTGCCAGATTATATAAGGTTGCTACTCATTCTGAAACTTCCTTAGCATTTCACATCATTGACTCAAGCAGGTGGTGTGTAAGCCAGTCTTTGTTTGTACGTTGTGATGATATGTCTGCCTTAGTTACGTTCCCTGATCACGCCGGCCCAAGTCCCCGAGCTGGGCCTCGAACACGGAATATTATGTGTGGATTGTGGACGATCCAGTAGACACGACGGATGCTCCTCTCTACTGGACTGTGGCTACTGAGGTCTGTGTCTTCAGGGGCGTTGACCACGCTTCTACTTGTCTAGGTATTCAGTTTTCTCCCGTGTTAGGAAGGGATTTTGTAGTACATGACTTTCTTGTAGCTTCTTTCACACATACCATTGCTGTCACATGGGAGTGGGTGAGGTAGTCTTGCTCCGGTGTAGCGGCCGTGGATCCTCCTTGTCTGTCTTCAGTGTATCAGGACTCTAAGGTGGATATTCAGGACTGTTTGAAGGGTTTATGATCTCTCCCTACGGTTGGCTGCAGTGCAGTACTTCACGCTGTCATCAGTGTTGTGGCAGAGTTGTCCTGCTGTATTATATGTAGAAGTATCTTCCAGCTTTGAGGATTTATGACCGGAATTATAGCAGTCTCTCTGGAGACCAGTCCTCACGACACATTCCCTCAACTTCCTAAGTATAAGTTGTTGTTTGTTGTATGTATACAGTGAGGTAATTCAGCCATTCAATCAGTTTTCCCTTGGCCTATGTTTGCGCGGTTCTATTATCTCTAATTGGTATACCTTCTGAAGGCATGTCTGATGCAGGAGGTGCTCGAACACCTTCCTGCAGCAGTGCTGACGCAGGAGGTGAGGCCTCAGCACTGTAGGAAACAACAGCTCTGCCTTACGGGCGTCTGGGATGACAACCAGTGACGTAGTCCTCTGTCGGGCAAGCCCATAACACAGGAGAGAGTCAGGGTGTCGTCAGGTCACGACACATGAATGGTTTCCTGTCGATGGAGAATTTTTCTTGCCTGTCCACCCTGTTCATGAAGAACATGAGAACACATAATCTAAGACTCGGAAGACGGAGTTTGTCAGCAAGTCGGAAGACGAAATACGAAAGTAGAATTTCTTGAAGTTGCAAAAGTTTTCAACACTTGCGAACTCGGAGAAGTTTGTATCATCAGGTTCTCGCGTGTGAATGCTGAAGGAAGAGTGATAGATGTTGCTTTAGCGTTTATGCCTTAGTTACCCAAGCATTTCCCGCAAGCAGAGAAAATACAGTTTACGAAGGCACGAAATCTGGTTGGAATTTTATAACGATTTTCAACGCTTCCATAAAAGAGGTTCACCTTTCTCTTCTCCTTTCACTTGAGTATAAAGCAAGATGGGTGCTGGATGTTCTTTTGGTGTGTGTGTGTGTGTGTGTGTGTGTGTGTGTGTGTGTGTCTGAGCAAACTGGTTTGTACATCTTTGAATCACAAATTTTCTTGTTCTCTTTTCCTTCGAACATGGTTAAGTGGCTCGTTTTATAACCCGCAAATATACACACTGTTGTGATTTTGTGTCTTCTTGTGATACTGGTCGTTCGAAATGGAGATATGTATATATAGATATATACATATGTATAGATACAAATATGTGTATTTACTAAAAGCTTTCCGTATTCAGAACAGTCTTCAATCCCTCAGTAAATCTGTAGCGTCGAGTTCTTTTAACTTGTCCCTATTTGTGTAACCGTCTTGCTAGAGAACAGGAGTATGATAATCATATCTTTTGTATCACACTGCAAGCATAACGCGGTTGACCGGGCCCTCCCAGACCCTCACGCAGATATAGCGAACAACTGTTTAATAATTCGATCGTACTCGGTCGGTGTAATGTTAACCGAATAATCATTCTTTTTTTGTTTTTGTTTTTTTAGCCTTGGGACACGTCGGTGAGGCACGTCCTGATGCTCTTGCCTAGTGTGGCGAGCCTGCGGGGCTTTCGGCACTGCGTCTGTCCCTCTCCTCCTCCACCTCATCACCCACACACACCCACACACTCGTGCCCCGGCCTCACAACTACCTCATCATCATCATTAATATTCTGCCGCGTCGTCGTGGCTTAACAAATGAGCTTCTCCAAAAAGCCTTCCGTCATGAGTGTCATTCATCAACCGTGTGTCCCTGTCTGTCTGTCTGTCTGTCTGTCTCCCGTATGTCGCACGTTTCTGATCCTCTCTCTCTCTCTCTCTCTCTCTCTCTCTCTCTCTCTCTCTCTCTCTCTCTCTCTCTCTCTCTCTCTCTCTCTCTCTCTCTCGTCGTTATAACTGTCCTTCCTTTTTTATTTCTTCGTCCTATCATTTCCCTCAGTTATCTCATGTTTTCCGTAGCTCCCTCTATTCTTTAATGATCTCTGAAATCATCCATCTTCTGTTCCTCTACTTTTCCTTTTTTTCCGACTCTTCTCTGTCCCTTGCCCTCCCCAGCACCCTGTCTCCCCACCCTCCAGATGGGGAGATGAGGTTGTCCATCATTGAGTAACTGTATTGCCTCTGACGCCCCTGGTGGGGCGAATAGTAGGTCTTTACTCACGGCATCTTCACCCCAGGCTGAGCTACGGATAGGGGAGATACTGTCTCCCCAAGGCAGTGAGATCCGGGGAGATAACACCCACGTAGTTCGTTTGTGCCAGTTTAAGTAGAAGCACATTCTTGTCTTGGCATGACGTAAGATGTAAACAGCTTACTGAACACTTCCTTACTGGAGTTCATTCTTGATATTTGCCAGCTGACAGTTGGCATCCTTTCCTGGTGTCTGGAGACGGGTAGGGACAATGTCCACTCCACAAGACCCTCTCGCTTATTTCCCGCGAGATCACATTCACGGTTTCCCATTTTCTTCACCTTATGTTTACTCGGGGTTTGAATTTCATCATGAATGTATCAAGAGCAACTCTAAGAGTTCGTCTCAATCTCATTTATAAGTCGCTTGTTCGCTTTTTAATTCCCCTCCTCGTGACCTTGGCTTCATCGTCGTCCGCAGACATACTCAGATGGGGGCCAGTCCTTGTGGCGAGTCATTTGAATAGATTGAGATGAGCAATGGTCTCTACACAGAACCCCGCTGCTCTGATGCTGACCTAATCCCATTTCGAGAGAACTTCCTCAACTTATGTCCTTTGTTCTCTTCCAGGAAGATAATCCTCTGTCCACACACACACACACACACACACACACACACACACACACACACACACACACACACACACACATAATTGTTAAGAGATGGGTTTGTGTATACATGGGCGGGTCAGGTTGTACACAACTATACATGGAGAGAGCATGACTTTCCCAGCATCATACATGGTCGGGACAAATGATCCAGCATATGTCAGTGGGCGTCACCAGTGGTCCACTGCTTAATGATCCAGCATATGTCAGTGGGCGTCACCAGTGGTCCACTGCTTACAGCAGGGTCACAGATAGTTAAATGTAAACAATATTAGCGTTGCAGATGGTACAGTGTATATATACACGAGGCAATAGATACCCTAAAATGCATATACGTGTATGAATACATGACATGTACCATGTGGGTTGTATACATAGGATGTTCCACGTGGTCTAGCATACATACGTAGGTCTCATTTCTAATGTAGACATTATGTTCGCATGATTCACATGATGTAGATTGTGTCGAGGTGGAGTTAGCATTCGTGGGCGGGTGTGGATCATGGGCTCTTTGACCGTAAGCTGTGTGTGTATGTGTGTGTGTGTGTGTGTGTGTGTGTGTGTGTGTGTGCATGTGTGTGTGTGTGTGTGTATGTGTGTGTGTGTGTGTGTGTGTGTGTGTGTGTGTGTGTGTGTTTATGTGTGTGTGTGTGTGTGTGTGTGTGTGTGTGTGTATGTATGTGTGTGTGTGTGTGTGTATGTGTGTGTGTATCAGTGGAATCCCTAGAGCCAGCTGGCTCGTGCACATGTGTTGGGATCTTGTGAATTCATCTTCCTCATTTTGGCCGTCCTGGGGCAGCCAGCGAGCCGCTCTTGGTCACAGCCTTGCCGTCTGACGCCACACAACTCACATAATTCAAGATCAGCTGTGTACCAGGGATATATATATATATATATATATATATATATATATATATATATATATATATATATATATATATATATATATATATGCATTCACCTCCCTAGCAACCCCATCCATAAACAAATTAAACAACCATGGAGACATCACACACCCCTGCCGCAGGCCGACCTTCATTTGGAACCATTCACTCTCCTCACTTCCTACTCGCACACGTCCTACACCCGAGATAAAATCTTCTGACTGCTTCCAGCAGCTTTCCTCCCACACCGCATATTCTGAAGACCTTCCACAAGGCATCGCTGTCACTTCTATCATATGCTTTCTCCAGATCCATAAATGTTACATGCAAATCTGCGCGGTTCTCTATTTCTCGCACACATTCTTCAAAGCACATATCCTCTACCACATTTTGAAACCACTCTGCTCTTCTCCAATCTGATGCTCTGTACATGCCTTCACCCTCTCGATCAATACCCTCCCATATAATCTCCCAGGAATACTCAACAAACTTATACCACTGTACTTAGAGAATTCACCTTTATCCATCTTGCGCATATATATATATAAAGTTTGACATTTAGGATTAGAAGTTCGTCACACTTGAACATCAATGCAAAGTGATTGATTGAATGTAAGACTGACTAGGAACTCCTTCATGGCTTTGTTAGTTGCTGGATTACTTGACTGCTTGCATATAGCTTGTTTTGCTTGGCTGTCTGTTTGCTTACTGCTTGCTTGATTGCTTCATACTTGCTTCACTTCCTGCTTGCTTGAGTGAGTGACTAGCTGACTAATTTGCTCGCTTGATCCACAGACTCAGGCAGTGGCTAATTACCTGACTAATTAGCCGATACCTTTACCGAGTAATTTTGATTAACCTAAATGACTGTTTACCTGATTGACGGCTAATTAAACTAGCTGGACAGATGACTGACTGACTGATTGATTGGCGGGTTGACCGACCAGCTCAACGATAGTCTTACTGACTGATTCATCTTCTTCTCCTCTCCTCCTCCTCCTCCGCCCCGTTTCTCCCACTGGGAGACTGTGTATGTTTGTATGGGACCTGAGTACCACCA